>NW_022589769.1:2032945-2203507 GCF_004348235.1 Phoca vitulina | reverse complement strand
CGCCGCCGCCGCCGCCGCCGCCCCGGCTCGCCGCCGCCGCCCGCCCGCCGGGCCCGCAGCCCGGGCCACCGGCCGCAGGCGAGGCCCAGGCCGCGGCCGACATGAACCACCAGCAGCAGCAGCAGCAGCAGAAAGCGGGCGAGCAGCAGCTGAGCGAGCCCGAGGACATGGAGATGGAAGGTGAGGCCCGCGGGCCGGCCGCGGCAGGGCCGGGGGGCGCCTTCCATTGTGGCCGGGGGGAGCCGCGGGAGCCACGCGAGGGGCTCGCCATCTTTAAGCAGGCCCCGGCGGCCGCGGGCCTGGGCCTGGCCGGGCCGGGCCCGGCGAGGCTGCACCGTCATGCCGGGCCCGCGCGCGGGGGGCGGCCGGCGGCCCCCTGCCCGGCTCATTGTCCGGGGCGCCTCCCGGCACAAAGCGCCCGCAGCCCGGGCTTGTGAATTAGGGCGCCCCGGCCGCCGAGGGACGAGGCGTGCTCTGGTTGCTGGCGGCCGCCGGCTCGGGAGCCGGGCTCCGGGGGGCCGTGCCCCTTCGCGGGCGTCCCCGGGGCCTGCCTCGTCTGGCCTGGTTCCGGCCGGCGAGCTCGGGGAGCACTCTGGCCCTCCGTGGACGCGGGGCTCGCCCGCACCTGCTCGCGTGCGCTCCCCCGGAGAGCCTGCTGGGGCTACAAGGCGTTCCCTGGGATCGCTTTAAACCGGCACTTCTTAGCGTCGGGCTTCATTTTGAAACACCTGCAAGGAAGGCACATGTTCTCAGTCTTTGGACTGGCCCCGAGTTCTGAGCCGGGCGCTCTTCGTTTCTAAGTTACCTCTTTTGGGGGGCTGTTTGGTGACCTGACTCTGTGCGGTGCAGTCAGCATCCGGCCAGGTGTGCGTTTGAAACTGCGCGAAAGCCCCCGCCGCACATGGCTACCTACAGCCGAATCAAAGCTGACTCCAAAGGTAACTTAATTTTCTGCCCATGTGGCAGCAGTTTTCCCAAGTACTTTTAGATACAAGGTCTTGGTTGTAAAGGTTTGATGTAAAGAGCCTTTGGTTTACATGGCTCGGGCACAGGTGGCCATTGGAAGGCATCTTTTCTCATGGCCCCAACTACTTTAAGGGCAAAGCCAAAGAAGTCTTAAAAGATAGCTTTCTCACCCGCCTTGTTGGGGTGAGACTGGCAGGAGTCAAAAAGGGGGTACCTGAATAAGCGGGGCAGTGAATGTTCTTATTTTGCTTTAAGCAGAGATCTTGGGTTGTATAAATGAATGGAACCTTGCTCAGGAAGCTGAGGCAAAGCACCATTTGTCTTGTGGGGTGGCTACACGTGTGGGGCACTGCACCCTGGTTGGTGGGAACACTTAACCATGACTGGTAATCCCCTGTGAATAACCTGCCAGTAACTGGATGTTCACTGAAAAAATGCCTGCCAGATTGCAGAAGGCAAAGCGGTGGAAATGCCTGCAGAAAGCATTTCCCAGTGGTACTTAACAATGGCAATAATGGGGGACAGGAGAGCCGAGTCCACGCCAAGGACCCGGGCTGTGTATTTCGCTTGGCCTCAGCAAGGCAATAATAGCTTCACCAGAGCTTTTGGCCTGTGTGATTAAACCATCTAGTCGCAGGAATATGTTGCTGAGACAATTTTGTATATTCCTTTTATGCCACATAACAAAAAGGGTTGCTTTTTCAGTTTCCTTTTTGAATATCACTCCGTCAAGACAGAAGTCCAGTAGTGCTAGCATACTTATTGCCCGTTCCATTGTCTCACCACTTTTCAAGTGTTTTTGAACACGAGTGAGAAGTAATAAACATGGACCTCACTGAAGAGCCTATTTCTGGTACAGAACTGTGTGTTTGGGGAAAGAGTCCTGCCCACAAGTTCCAAGGACTTTTCTGTAAGATTGGAGAGTGTAGAAGGGTGGTGGAAGAATTTTCAGAAGTCCATGCATGCTTCCAGTACAACTTTCTTTCCTCCTGGAGTTTTATTTTTTATTTTTTTAAAGATTTTATTTATTTATTTGACAGATAGTGAGAGCAGGAACACAAGCAGGGGGAGTGGGAGAGGGAGAAGCAGGCTTCCTGCCGAGCAGGGAGCCCGATGTGGGACTCGATCCCCAGGACCCTGGGATCATGACCTGAGCCGAAGGCAGACGCTTAACGACTGAGCCACCCAGGCGCCCCTGAAGTTTTATTTTTATATCAAAGTTTGCACTGGAAATGTCACCCCTAAAATCATTAATACGCAGATGCACTAAAATCTCAAAATTGGATGGCGAAGGTTGCGGTTATTAATGCTGATTCCTTAAACTTAAGCTCATTTCTTTTGAGTGGACCTCTGTCCCAGACTCATTATCCAGAAGGTACCCTGTCTCTGTAGGACTTCTGATTGTCAACACCCTGTGAGCACGCACAGGTGTGTGATTTAAAAAAGCTGCCTGTGTCTTAGGCAGTCTATGCCAGCCTTTCTTTTTTTTTTTTTTTTTAAAGATTTTATTTATTTATTTGACAGAGACAGAGATAGCGAGAGCAGGAACACAAGCAGCGGGAGTGGGAGAGGGAGAAGCAGGCTTCCCCTCGAGGAGGGAGCCCGATGTGGGACTCGATCCCAGGACCCTGGGATCATGACCTGAGCCAAAGGCAGACGCCTAACGACTGAGCCACCCAGGTGCCCTATGCCAGCCTTTCTTAGCCTTCCCACTGCTAAAACGTGGTGCTAGGTGTAGATATTGTAGTTGAGGATCCGGAAGCATGAAAGAAACCTTGCTATTAAAAAGCCAGAGGGGTGGGATTTAGTGAATATCAACTCCAGTTGGCTTCATATGCCAGGCTGTGGTAGTGCCTTGAACCTGTTTGGTGTCTTTGCCCTGAGTCCAGTTGAATCAGCAGCTGGAAACTGTCAGGGTTCTGATCAGCTTGAGGAAAGGAAGGCTTTGTCAATGAGGAGCATCATACCCGCCCCTCCTGGGCAGGGCAGGTTTCGAAGGAGCTTGGGAGACTGGTTTGGTTGGTTGTTTTTTTCCTATCAATAGGTCAATGTTAGTTTGCTCTCCTGCTCCACTTTATTGGGATAGCATTTGCTTTCTACTGAACTCTGCACAGTCCTTGCATATCCGTTGGAGAATAACAATGCTCGGGATTAGTTATTTTAAAAATGGCTTGCTCTGAGAAGTTGGGAAAGTTAAGAAGGGTGAAGGGCAGAGAGGAGGAGATGGGGGGACATGCCGACAGTTCATCGGGGTCTGACCACATGCTTCCTGTAAGGCCTGGAGCAGTTGAGCCCCACGTTTCAGGTCGGGAGGCAAATAGAACCGTGGAGCAGTGGCATTATTGGGTCTGGCCAGAAGGAATTTGCTTAGCAGTTTATTCATTGTCTAACTCAGAGGCGGTGCAGGCCCAGGGGCTGAAGGAGTGACTTGCGCAGGCCTCTGCCCCCTGAGTACTTGGAGAGGTGATAATCTGGTCTGTGTTATGCCCGGTCCAGTCAACAGGAAGTTTTCCCAAGGCCTTGTTTCTGCTGCATAGACTGGCTAGCACAAACGTAAATACCCTGATGTTTGTTCCCTGGTTCTTCTGCCCCTGTGAGCAGTCTCTTTCAGAGTGTAATCTCTGCGACTAATGGGGACAGACAGTTTTGTTTGACTTTTTTTTTGTACAACACTCAGACCACTGCTCTCAGGACGCCAAGCTGGGAGCAAATCAATGAGTCGTCTGCAGTTTTTGCAAAGAATTGATCATTGACGTCTGTTTTCTGTCTGGGGGGCAGCAGCCCTGGTGGGTTTGTTTCTTTCAAACTCAGGTAGGTGGAGTTTCAAGTTACTCTACTGCTGAGGCAGGTAGGGAGTTGCCTTGCACACATGCACCCAGGTAAACCAAACGTGTGCATTTTATTCTATCTGAAATGCAAGTTTCCTCTTCAGATTGCACCGTAACAAGACAAAAATCTATGGAATATGAAAGTATTGATTTTTCTCTCACGTTAGTTTTGGTTGGTAAAAGAACTCTTCGAAGCTACAAAATGAAAATCAACTCAGAGAACCCAGAAGAAATAGAGAAAAAATTAGGCCAAACCTAGAAACATCTGACTCTGAGCCTGTCAGGTTTTGATAGGGTTGGAAGTTACTCCCCACAAGCATCAGCCCTCCTGATTTTCTTTGGCTGCTGATTTTGAGTATTGGTGAACAAATAAAAGACTGATAACAGCAAAAATGGGAAGGAAGCGAATATTTTCCTCCTTGATTTTTATTTTTTTGGAATTAGTTTTGTGGAAAGGGAGAAAGGGGCCATTGAGTAAATAGCTCTTCGTGGCAGGGCTGTGTGGTGCCTGTAGGCTTCGGGCCAGGCCTGAGTTTGAGTGTGGACTTTGCCTTTTAATTGTGTGACCTCATGGTGCGTTGCTTAAGCTCTTGGTGCCTCAGTTTTTCTGCATCGTCAAAAAGGAGGTCAGTCCTATCTTGCAAGGTAATTGTGAGGGTGGAGGCACAAAGCACTTGTAAAGTGCCACACACAGAATTGGGAGCGTGGATGTTCAATTCATGGTGTTCCGTGTGGATGGTAAGTATCACACCCGAGGAAGGGATCTACTTAGGAACAAAGCATGTTGTGATTTTCGGTGGTGTGCAGAAAATGCCCTACGGTAATTATATTCTAATGTGGATTAGGAAGAAAACATAACGAGCCTCAATTTAAGCACCATTATGGAATCCTGGGCTTGAGATGCCTCAGTAGCTACTTAAGGTTAATGGTCTAATATTTTAAGAAACATGAAATGGGTAATGGAGGAGACCAGGGGACTCGGGGCATTGTGACACGGGTACTGAAGTGTGCTCAGCTCAGTAACCCTCTGATAAGAGGATTCTTGTTCTTGGATAACTTGTAGAGCATCTAGTGATGAATTTGGAATTGAGAATCAGGTCACCGGGTCTCCAGACTTTGGGAGTCGGCCTTGCATCCTTCTCTCTGGATCCCCACATCCTGTTACCAAGTCCTTTGGGTTTTCCAGCCACCACCCTAAATGAGGTCCCTGTTGCCTCATGCTGGGACCTTGCAATAACCTTCTTACTGGTCTCTGCGTCCATCCTTCCTAAAGCTGACACAGCTATGAAAACACTGCCCACAGACTTGCCATGCCCTGTCACCCCCCTGCTTAAGAGGGCGCAGGTGTGGCTGTCTTCCCTGGATGTGGGAAGTCACACAGTCCAGGCTAGGCCATCAGGATCCTCAGGATTGGTCTTGGCCTCTTTTGTGCTTTGGGCTCCGAGCACACACAGGTTTGTGCTTCATGGGGTGCAGCCCCGGCTTTGGGGCCTCACGCTTGCATAGGCAGTGATGGCTTCTCCTTCTGGAATGCAAACAGAACAGATAGATACCCCAGGATGGTGGTTCAGAACCTGTTCCAGTGCCACCTTCTAAACCAGAAACGTGGTCTCAGCTGCTTGGCTTGCATTAGAGTCATGTAGATCATGTGGTCACCACACTTTCCCACCTCTTCCTCGATGGTGGTTTGTGTGGAAGGTGACTGTCGTTTTTTGTTCAGTGTGTTTGTGGGAGCTCCTCATTCAGGAAACAGCAGTTCTAAGTCCAAACGGTAGAACAGGCGCTGGCTGGCTGGCTGGCTGGCAAGGTGGTGTGTGAAAGAGAAAGCCGCAGCCGTAAACCGATGTTGCTTTGATAGCTGCTAATTCAGTTTTATTGCTTTGAACAATGGCATTTTTGATCCTTTTGGAAAGAAAAGCTTGTTTTCCAGACAAGGGCATTGATGGACTTTCATAAATTACTGAAGGCTTCTTCTGAGTATTTTGAAAGGTGTTTTTGTTGTTCCTGGTTTTTTGGATGAGTAGTATGTATGTAGCCTGGGTATTTGTTTGATTTCCAAGGCAAAGGGATCTTACTCTGGAGACCAAGCGTTGTAACGAGGTATTTAACACGTACTGTGACAGTTAAATGGTGTCACCTGCTTCATGAACTTGTTCTGAACTAATTTGGACTTAAGAAAGTTGGAGGAAGCAGGCTTTTGAGTGTCATGCGTGGGCAAGGGTCAGTTATGCCATTTTTCTAGTAAGTTAACACATGCCTTGGCTAATGAGAAGTCAAACGTGTTGAAATTCTCTTGAAGAGAAGCAGGCCTCCTTCTGAGGGTTGGTGAATTTAACTTGGGAGTTGGGAATGGGGGTAACGAGAAAGTTTCTTATGTCAGGAAATACACTGACCTGGGCAAGAGCTGAGTGCTTCCAGAACATGACGACGGCACGGCTAAGTGAGAGACTAGCAGGAGACTGGGGAGGGAGAGCAGCGTCTGGGAGGACACACCCTGAGAAGTGGTGTCACTGCACGATGTTGGGTTGACGTTGTTGGGTTGACGGGAGCTGGGGATAGAAACCTGCAGGGGGTCACAGTGAGTGCAGAGCTCAGTGCCTGGCGTGGGCTGGCGCCTGGCGTGGGTCGGGCCCTCGCTGGGCTGTGTATATGCTGCCTTATAGCCAATTCTGTTCTTAGGGCAACCTTGAGGTGTGCAGCCCTCCGTTCTGAGGTTGCAGCTGCTAATAGGGACTGAGATGCCCAAGTGTCCTTTAGAAGAGCCCAGGTCACCTGCCTGAGGGACCTTTAGCTTACCCAGTGTTTGAAGTGTGAGTGTTGAGTCCGAGTCTCAAGGTGGTGGTCAGTTCTTTTTATGGGGTGTGTGTGTGTGTGTGTGTGTGTGTCATTGAAAACCTAAGAGCTGTAGAGAAGGAGGTTCCCTTGTGTGCGCACAACTGTTCTGTGTGATTTTCCTGCCTGGCATAGAGTATTCAAAACCCAGGTCCTTCTCTGGTTTGAATTCCATGCCGGTGACTAAATCAGTTTTCCTGGCATCCTGATACTGGTAAGGCAGTGTCTTGCATTATGTGCCAGCCCTCAGAATATCCACCTGGACAAGGTCTAGCTCTCACAGTGAGTTGCTAAACTGGCCTCTGGTGTGGAAATCGGTTGTATGAGTTCATTAAGGTGACCCATATTGCAGAGCGTGGTACGCCCCAGGGTGTCTGGGTGGTAATTGAACTTCTCTCGGCTCCCCTTCCTGCCGCCTGATTCCTAGTACCTTGAGGAGTTGATGGGGGCTTTTTCAGGGGAAACCACGTGCTGTTGCTGTAATATGTGTGCTGAGCAAACCGTGTTACTGGAGGGCCCCCCTTATAAACAGGCTTATGGGCCCTGTGGCTGGGGTTGCAGGTGTATTTCATCAATGCACTTCGGGAATACTTTCTTTTTTTTTTTTTTTTTTTTTAAAGATTTTATTTATTTGACAGAGAGAGAGACAGCAAGAGCAGGAACACAAGCAGGGGGAGTGGGAGAGGGAGAAGCAGGCTTCCCGCCGAGCAGGGAGCCCGATGTGGGACTCGATCCCAGGACCCTGGGATCATGACCTGAGCTGAAGGCAGACGCTTAACAACTGAGCCACCCAGGCGCCCTCGGGAATACTTTCTATCTCAAGGTGCTTAATTGACCCTGTGCAGTGGCTGTCTTAAAACAGGTACCTGTATCCCTTCTTCACTGTTCCTGTGGTTACAGAGCCCAGCTCCTCCTAGTGCTTGCTGCTTACGTTTGGTACTTCTTACATTCTTACCTCAGAGGAGACATTATTCAAAGAAACTGTGTGAAGTGGTTAAAAACATTCCTCAATCCATATTGCTGTTTTGTAACCATCATAGACACTTGTAAGAATTGCCCCCAGTGATTCTCAGCCATTCTCACTTCCATTTTGAGGAGTGTGTTAAGGATTAAGAGGGTGCACAAATAGGGTGGAAAAAGCCTGACTAGCAGAATGCCCTCAGAAGCATCTGGTGGGGGCAGTGGGCAGGGTGCTGTGGCCCCTTTTTGAGCCCCAGCCTTTGGGCTGACCCTCCCTCTCAAGACTGGGAGCTACGGTGGCTAAGGATCTGCTTCTCCTGGATGGGAGCGGTGCGCCGCCCTAGCCAGAAGGAGCCCTCATTTCTCTGAAGCACTGCAGGTCTGCTGGTTCCGAGGAGAACAAATCGAGATCATGTTCCTACTTTAGACCCATCTTTCTCCAGAAATCGACTTGTTTTCATGGGGGGGCAGGGGGAGCCGCATGTGGGGTTGAGACCTGTGCAGTGCCTTGTGGTGGCCACTAGCCGCGGGGCAGCGATTCTAGGTTTAGGATAAAGTTGGGGCACCTAGCTGGCTTAGTCAGTGGAGCGTGTGACTCTTGATCTCAGGGTTGTGAGTTTGAGCCCCATGTTGGGTGTGGGGCTTACGTTAAAAAAAAAAAAAAAATCCCATTCCTCAACCGACTAGCCACATTTCAAGTGTTGAATAGCAACACGTGGCTGGTGGCCACCACATTGGGCATCGCAGGTCCAGGGCACGTCCGTCAATGGCAGAAAGTGTTAGTGGTGGCCGGCGCTGGCCTACATGGTCTCCTCGGTTCCTTGGCTGGAGGGGTTTCTGGTAGCATTGCTATTGCATTGAAACTACAGTGTGTCTTGGAAAAGCTCAGGGAAAATGAACAAAATAGTTCTCGGGGCAAACCCTGTACAGCAGGGCTTGTCCAGTTATTTGTGAAGAACCAGGTTTTTTCCCCTTAATTTCTAGTCCATTGTGGACAGTTTCTAAAACGTTTTTTGTAGAAATACAGTGCAAACAAATTACTTACATGAAATAAAATAGACCCACAAAATACAAGCCCCGGTTGATTATTAAATTCAACAAATGTAAAGTTAACTCTTGAAATCAGTTATTAGAACAAACACACATACGGAGAAAGAAAATTGCAGAAACTGTTTATGTTCATTGAAAGTGTGTGTATAGGTGGTTAATATAAAGAAACTCGATTACACTTGTAACTTTGTCGTTCCACCATGGTAACCAAACACAATTTTGTGTGAAATAGCAATTCCCCATATTGAAAGCCTACATTCACACTTTGAAGGAATGCAGCATACATGAGTAGTTCTTAAAGTAACAAATAATCTTGCTTCCTGCTTGGATGGATGGCACGTCTACTACTCATAGGGGATGATGTTTATTCAGACCATTTCTCTGTTTTGCTAATACTCCTGTGAATCCAGTGCTGCGGATGTACACTGATGCGAATGGGGGTGGGGGTTTAAAGCGATTTTCCAGAATTTTTCTGTGGACAGCTTCAACTGTGTCCTGTTAAACGTATAGCTAAATTACCTTTCATTCAAAGAAATGGGTTGCGTGTGATACCTACTTTTGGGTTACAGTTAGCAAATGAACACGACACTCTCACAAGGTGTAACGTGGTCCTGTTTGACATACCACACCAATTTGACAACACCCCAACTGTCCCATGCTTTGTGTTACAGGAAAGTCAGATTGCTGGAAAGTTTCCACGCGTGGTTCTTCATTGTGCTTTAGGTCCACAGAGGGGCGCCTGTTTGCGGACTCTGCGCAGGGCATGTCATTTTTAGCCCTGTCCTCTTTGCTTGCTTGTTTGGTTTTGGGATCGAGCCTTGCTCCTGACTCCATTGCACCCTAGTGGCAGCAGAGGTGTGCTTGCTGTGGTGCTCACAGAGCGCAGTTTACAGGACAGACATTTAGGATCCCCTTCTCATCTGGCAGGTACGGTGCTGGCAGGGCCCCCCCCCCCCCCCCCCCCCGTGTGACTGCCTGAGCGCAGGTGCCTGGAAACCATGTGTAGGGAAGGCCCTCAGGGGAGGGCTCTGAAGGAGCGGTGGACAGGAGGGGGCTGTGCTACAAAGTAGGGAGGGGACTGGCTCCCCTGGGGAAGGGTGGGTCAACTGAGCCTTTGCTGAGGAGAGGACCACAGCTCAGTTTGAGTAGGGGGCCGCTGGGCTCGTCAGAGGCTGATGTAGAATAGCACGATGAGGTTGGTCAGATCGGGACCTGAATCTGTGGCAGAGGTTTAGGATCTGTGGTAGGTGGAATAATGGCCCCCATAGATGTCCATGTAGAAATCCCTGGGGCATGTGACTGTATTCCCTTACATGGCAAAGGTGATTAAGGATCGCTAATGGGGAGATTATCCAGTGCTACCCAGGTGGGCCCAGTGTAATCGCAAGGGTCCTTACATGTGAAAGGAGGAGGTCCAGATCCGGTGGTGTGGTGTAGGTGTGGTGTGGGAAGGCCATTGCTGGCTCTGAGGACAGAAAGGGGAGCCAAGGAATGGGGGAGGTCTCTAGAAGCTGGAAAAGGCAAGAAAAGAGATTCTCCCCTGGAGCCTCCAGAAGGGAGGCCCGGTGAGCCCCGTTTTCAGACTTCTCATTTCCAGAACTGTAAAAGAATAAGTGTGTGTTGTTTAAGCCACTGTTTATGGTAATCCATTCTGGCCGGGATCAGAAACCAATGCGGGATCCAGGGAAGTGGGTGAGAAGCAGCAGGTGTGTGCCCGATATATGTAGCTGGCCTCAAACCTGTCGGAGGCTTTGGAAAGGCTCGATGAGTGTGTGGCAGCTCACCCTCACTGAGGACTCCTCACTGTGTGCCACGCTGTCCATGTGTTAACTCACGCGCTTCCTACTACAACTCTGAGATAGATGTGTCATCATCCCTGTCTCAGAGCACAACCGGGCACTGACTTGTTACTCAGGGTCAGTGATTCAGGTTCAGGATTTGAACCCATGTGGTCTGACTTCACGGCCATTTGCGATTCATCATACCCAGTAGGCCCCGTTGGTCATAGAAGTTGTGGTTACTGCTGCTTAGTTGAAATCCCTCTGCTGCCTTCTCCCACGTCTCTTACCTCACCGCCCCAAAGTGATGCGCTGTAATTGGGCTTCCTAGTTGAACGTTTTTGTGTGGTTCACCACATGCTTTGAATATAGAAAGTACCTCACTGCCAAGATAGGCTGGGGCCACATGTACAGTTCAGCAAGAGGAATATGGTGGCATAAGAAGATACAGAGTAAAATGTATGAGTTTTTAAAGGTAGATGCCTCCCTCCTTTGAGAATGGAAGTAACTGAATCAGGTATTCAGTAACATGTTAGAATAAGATCCTGAGCTGAAATGAATCATCCCAAAAGCAAACCATTCAGGACTCTGGGTATGTGGAGAGATGAAAAATTGAGAAAGCTTAGTATGAGAAAAAACATACTGCATTTCAGAGCCCCTGATTATGCGGATCTGGGTACCAGAGCCCCGGATTCCTTAAGGAGGCAGGGGCTGGAAGAAGTGGGGTGGCCTGAGTGGCTACTCTTCTTGACCCATTAGCTGCCACCTAGCTGTGTGGCGTTGTTTTTATGGCATATTTTGAATATTTTCCTTTTGGGCCTCTTTCCCTGACAGGGAATTTGGGGGAAAAAAAATACACACACACACACGCACACACACATATAGGCTATTTTGGGAAGCATGTTTGGTTTGGAAAGTGATTGTAGCAGTCAAAAACTATAGAACAGTTTTAAATAAAGAAACGCTTACGTGGCTGGGTGCTAGCTAGTCTTTGCCTATTAAGTAACTGATTGAAGAAAGCTCAAGTGAATGTGGCCTTTTGGTTTTAGTTTTCCTGAACGTCCCCTCTGCCCACACAGCACAACACAAGACTCTGCGTTGTGTGAGCACAGGATCTTTCATTTCTTTCTTTTTTATTTTTATTTATTTGACAGACAGCGAGTGAGCGCAGGAACACAGGCAGGGGGAGTGGGAGAGGGAGAAGCAGGGTTCCTGCCGTGCAGGGAGCCTGATGCGGGACTCGATCCCCAGGACCCCGGGATCATGACCTGAGCCGAAGGCAGACGCTTAACGACTGAGCCACCCAGGTGCCCCCAGGATCTTTCATTTGTATAATTTCCTCCGAAAACATACCTTTTTGGTCATCACGTCAGATGGATGATTTCACTCATGGTGCAGATAATAGATTTAGGATATTTATTGGTCATCGTTGGTGCTTGAATTTCTGCAGGGAAAAAAGAGGAAGATGGGAGACACAAGTTCTGGCCTCAAGGGTCATGGCCAGGGGTGAAGATGTCCAGAAGGAAGGGTAACATGCAGTAAGGCCCAGGCAGCTGTTACCACATTGAGCAGCGCATTAGCAGAATTGAGGCCTTCAAGCGAGTTGACTTGGGGGTGTCTGCAGAAGATGCAGATTAAGTGAGTGGCTCGCGGGTGTCCTAGTTGGGGGTTGTGTGTGCGAATGATCTTTGAGGTGAGCGTCACGATGCCTGGTGACAGTCCCACAGCCTGGTGACAGTCCCACAGCCAGTCCCACAGCTTCTGTATCCGGACACAGCACTGTGTGTGCTCGCCAACCATAGGCGGGTGCTGGTGGTCATCTTGATGGGGAACTCAGTCCCAGCACCGTGGGGTGATCTGGAAAGCATGGTCCCTGCCACACTTCTGTCTTTAGGACGATTCTAGAGTTGGTTATGAATTACCTTGGCAGGTAATTGGGGAGAGGGAGAATTACTACTGCAAATCCCAACGTTTTAGGGCCAGTATTTCTGTGGAAATCAGAGGCTGTTGTTTACAGTCTAATTTCTATTTTGATGAATTAAGTCCTTTCAGTTTTTTTTTTTTTAAGTCCTTTATATTTTTCTTGAAATTCTGTGTTCATTTTGGGTATGTTATCAGAAGGCACTGGTCATAGAATCTGGCTTTCGAGCAGAAAGTGTCTGTCAAGCCCCCTACTCTCATGATGAAGAGACCAAGGCTCCGAGGGATGGAGCTTTTTCTAGACTTACAGCGTCCAGTATTGTAGCCTGTCGTGGCTAAGTAGATTTAAGCTAATTAGAATTAAGTAAAATTAAAAATTCAGTTCCTCAGTCTGACTAGCTATTTTCCAGAGCCTCCATAGCTGCCGCATGGGGGTCGTGGCTTTGGTATTGGATGGCGCAGCTATGGAACGTCTCCATTAGCACAGAACATTCAGTGGGGCAGGGATGGATGCTCTGGAGCCAGCCTATGAGCTGGATTTTAGCTCTGCCTCTCCAGTGCATGCTGCCTTGAACAGGATCGTCTAACATAATGGAAAACCAAGCATTTTCTTCTGTAATTACTGAGGAAGAAGTTTCCCCAAACCGGCTCGGCAAAGTACAGACTTGCTGGTAATCTCTCAATCACCGCCTCAGGCACTGAGGGTGGGGTGGGGTGGGGGTGGGGTGGTTCGCAAAGACGCAGAAGTGATAAGATGTCTTTGCTTAAGGAAAGTCAGCGGGACATAGATAGGTCCTCTGAGCACATAATTACTGCAGGGTAGAAAGTGAGTGCCACCGGAGGTGAAGAGGTAGGGTTCTGGAAGCGAAGAGAAAGATTACATCGGCTGTGGGGAAGCCCCGAGGCCTGGTGTGGTGGTGCTGGGGAGTGGGTTGTGAAGGACAGATGCTTGGATGCCTAGCATGTGAGTTCCATGGAATTGGAGGTGGGAGCCAGAGGCAAGGCTTCCGGTAGTAGAAAAGAGGCACCTTTGTATTTCCTGGACATGTTCATGGTAGTGTAATTAACACGTTGTGTGCTGTTTCTTTGCTTTACTTCCCATCAGACTTTGAGGTCAGAGGACCAGGGGGGAGCCTGAGTAATTTTCTATGCCATGAACAGCACTTTCTCCCCAGTAGTACAGACAGTCCAGGTGCACTACATTTTTGTATTTTATTTTCAGTCAGATGGGAACATGCTACAGTGTTTAATGCAAACTCTTCATTTTACCTGCTTTGGTAACAGTTATAAATGGTTAGATTTCCACCTGCCTTTCTATAAGTCTTTTCGATAAAACGTGTTAGTCACCATGATTTTTTAAAATAGCAACTTCTGTTGAGACGTAATCCACATACATCACCATCTACCCATCGAAAGCATACTGTTCAGTGGGTTCTGGTATATTCACAGCTGTGCAGCTCTCAACAGTCAGATTTTGAACATTTTCATTACCCCCAGATGAAATCCTGTATTCATTAGGGACACTACCCTTCTCCCTGCAGCCTCAGCAACCACCAGTCTCTTCTTTCTTCAGATTTGCCACTTCTGGACATTTCGTATAAATGGAATCATACAGTATGTGGTCTTTTGTGTCCATCTGTTGCACTAAAAGTCCCATCCTCAGGTTTCTCCACGTTGTAGTTGTATCTGTGCATGTGGAACCTCACTGTGGTTCATGTTGGGTCTTGAAGATGCGTGGGCTCTCATGGTTCTGCCATCTGCAGTAGGTTTTATTCAGTATGTTTTAAAGGGACTTGGGGGATGCCTGGGTGGCTCGGTCAGTTAAGCATCTGCCTTTGGCTCAGGTCACGATCCCAAGGTCCTGGGATCAAGCCCTGCATCTGGCTCCTTGCTCAGTGGGGAGCCTTCTTCTCTCTCTCCCTCTTCCTTCCGCTTCCCCGCTTGTGCTCTCTCTGTCAAATAAATAAATCTTAAAAAAAAAAAATAAAGGGACTTGGAACTTTTTGTGGTTATGCATGTGCTTCATTACTAAGTTGAATTAACTGGGTGGTGCAAGGTGGGGATATTACTGTCGTTTGAGGGTTCAAGCAGAGCTGCAGAGTAGCAGTAGAGATGAGGATAAAAGATTGTATTTATTTGAGAGAAAGAGAGTGAGGGAGCACAAGCAGCAGGGGAGCAGCGTGGGGGGGGGGGAGAAGCAGGCTCCTCGCTGAGCAGGGAGTCCAATGGGGGGCTTGATCCCAGGACGCTGGGATCATGACCTCAATCGACGGCAGACGCTTAACCGACTGAGCCACCCAAGCATCCCGGATTTATTTGATTTTACCATGCACAACCGTGGGAGCTGCTGACAGTCTGTTGCTAATGGATCTGCTGGAGGCCATCGGGCATGTAGTCTGCAAGGGAAGATGAGTGGGAGGCAGGGTAAGTGAGGCTGAGCTGGAACCATATCCATGTGAGCCTCTCATGACTTCCAGGTGCCCTAATGACCCAGAAGGCAGAGAAACCCCCAGCCATAAAGGAATGTGGGCTCCTTGACTTCCGCCTTCCAAATTGCTGGCATAGTGCCTCCCAAGTGGGAACTGTGCAAAGTAGGGCATGTAATTCCAGCTTAGCTAACCCGGCACACTACAAATCCACCATTTGGTGTGGTCTTTGGACTATCAAACTTTTTGCTGTCAGGATCCTGTTAACAGTTTAAACAATTTTTTTTTAAAAGATTTTATTTATTTGATGGAGAGAGAGACAGCGAGAGAGGGAACACAAGCAGGGGGAGTGGGAGAGGGAGAAGCAGGCTTCCCGCTGAGCAGGGAGCCCGATGTGGGGCTCGATCCCAGAACCCTGGGATCATGACCTGAGCTGAAGGCAGACGCTTAACGACTGAGCCACCCAGGCGCCCCTACAGTTTTAAAATTGATGAGAACCCCAAAGAGCTTTTAGGTGGGTGGGTTATATTATTTGCTATCTTAAACGCTAAAACTAAGACCAGTCTTACTTATTTAGGAATAATAAACCAGTAACATGGTAACACAAATAACATATGTATTATAGGAAATAAATATTTTCCAAAACGAAAAATTTAATGAGGAATGGCATTATTTTTACATTTTTACAAATTTCCTTATTGTTTGGCTTAATAGAAGACAGCTGGATTCTGCTTTCTCTCTGCCTCTGCTTTCTGTCAGTTGCAGTGTATTTTATTTATTTATTTATTTTTTAAAGATTTTATTTATTTATTTGAGAGAGAGAATGAGAGACAGAGAGCATGAGAGGGAGGAGGGTCAGAGGGAGAAGCAGACTCCCCGCCGAGCAGGGAGCCCGATGCGGGACTCGATCCCGGGACTCCAGGATCATGACCTGAGCCGAAGGCAGTCGCTTAACCAACTGAGCCACCCAGGCGCCCTGCAGTGTATTTTAGTAGAAGTAGAAAACCCAGTCTCTCAGGCATGTAGTTCATAAAGGGAGCGGTAGTTTAATAGCCTTTTCAGATAATTGTGACAGTTTTTTGATATACACCAAATTTGGTAGCTTCTTAAGGTTAATTGCCATGTGTCAGTTTGAAACCCTACGAATTAATTTTTCTATTACATTGAAATTCATTGGTCTTTTAAAAAAGATATTTATTTTTTTTTTTAAAGATTTTATTTATTTGACAGAGACATAGTGAGAGAGGGTACACAAGCAGGGGGAGTGGGAGAGGGAGAAGCAGGCTTCCCTGCGGAGCAGGGAGCCCAATGTGGGGCTCGATCCCAGGACCCCGGGATCATGACCTGAGCCGAAGGCAGATGCTTAACAACTGAGCCACCCAGGCGCCCTGAAAAAGAGATATTTATTTATTTATTTGAGAGAGAGTGAAAACACAAGCGGGGGAGGAACAGAGAGAGAGGGAGAAGCAGACCTGTGCTGAGCGTGAAGCCTGGGACCCTCAGCTCATGGTCTGAGCTGAAATCAAGAGTCAGACGCTTAACCCACTGAGCCACCTAGGCGCCTGTCTTGTACTTCGAATGGACCTTTTCTGTACCATTCATTGGTAATTTGGAAGAGTTTGATTCACTGAGTTACCCAGATCTTCTGAATGTTGACACATTGCATACTGCAGTTACATTTTAAAAAACTGAGTGTAAGTCCCTAAGTCACGTTTATGTGTGGTAGCAGCCTTGTGCTGTTACTTAATTGGGAACAGCGTTGTAGTTATATTTCTAGAAAGCTCATTGGGACAGAGAGCTGTGACTTCTGTTGTGTATGAAAAGTCTTAATACCAGTTGGCAGCATGGGTGCAGATGGTTGGGTGGTAATTAGGGCAGCTAGTAGCTGTCCCCTGTCCCCTGTCCCAGCAGCAGGGTGGCCGCTGCCATGGGGTGGAAGCAGGCCCTCTTGGTTGGCCCCCCTGCGATGGGAAAGTGCCATGGACTGGGGTGTGGGCACCAGATTTGTGCGCTTTCTCCCCCTACATCAAGGTGTATATAAGACGATCCTGTTAAGATGAGTCACAGATTTCACGAGAATTCAAGGAGGGAGCACTTAAACCAAAAATAATTTGTGATTTTGATTATTTTCCTTCCTAACCCTTTATAACAGCTACCATTCCTCTTGTTAATATTTGTTTTGTTTGTATCGTCCCCCCCCCCCCATTTTCTCCATTTCCCAGTGGCTTGTGTGGAACAGTTGGTACTCACTGGGAAATTATTCTGGATTTAAACACGATTGGTAAAACAGCACACCATGTTTATGCACCTCAGTTTAGTGGCACATAGTATGTGCGTATTCTTAAACCCGTGTTTCAGTACATACGTGCTTTCAGTTCTGTTCTCATCTCCCACTTCCCTGGATCCTTGACATTTGCAGCTCCCTCTCCCCCAAAAGAACAGATTTTGATGCAAACATTTGTGTACTGCTTTGTACAAGACCATCTGAAGGTCTTGGGGCAAAGAAGAGTCAGACTGTACACTTTTTGGTATAAAATCCTTCAGTTCTCTTTTCCCAAATAGTTAAAAGATCTGAAACCATATATCAAGGGAGTGTTTATTTATTTAATTTTTAAAAAAATTTTTAAAGATGTTATTTATTTGTCAGAGAGTGAGAGTGCGCACAAGCAGGGGGAGTGGCAGAGGGAGTGGCAGAGGGAGAAGCAGGCTCCCTGCTGAGCTAGGAGCCCTATGTGGGACTCGATCCCAGGACCCTGGGATCATGACCTGAGCCCAAGGCAGACGCTTAACCGACTGAGCCACCCAGGCGCTCCAAGGGAGTGTTATTTAAAGAGTCAGTGAGGGCGCCTGGGTGGCGCGACTGCTTTCGGCTCAGGTCATGATCCTGGAGTCCCGGGATCGAGTCCCGCATCGGGCTCCCTGCTCGGCGGGGGGGAGTCTCCTTCTCCCTCTGACCCTCCTCCCTCTCATGCTCTCTGTCTCTCATTCTCTCTCTCTCAAATAAATAAAATCATAAAAAAAGCTCACTTACTTAAATTTATAAAAAAAAAAAGTGAATTATTTCTTCTCTCTGCCCTATAGGTGTTTTTTTTCCCCTTTTATTTTTTAAATTACTATAAAGGAAAATTGACTTTGGGGGGGGGGGGTTCTGTGAATTTAACACCTGTATAGATTTGTGTAACCACTACCACAATCAGGATATGGAGCAGTTCCCTCGCCCCAAAACACCCCTTGGGCTTTTCCGGGTAGTCACATCTTCCACCTACTGCAAACCCCTGGCAACCACGGATGTGTCCTCGGTCCCTTACCGTTTGCCATTTTGCAAATGTCATGTAAATGGAATCGTATAGCATGTAACCTTTTAGATGGGCTGCTTTCTTCAGAGTAGCATCCAGGCTAGGTGTTTCAATACTTCATTCCCGTATATGGCGAGCAGTGTTCCCGTGTACATGCACACCACACTTTATCCCTGCTCCCACTGAAGGACATCTGTCTGGCCTCCAGAGTTGGGCCGGTATGAATGAAGCCTCTCTAAATATTTGTGGCAGGTTTTGTGTGGATGTGAGTTTTCCTTTCTGTAGAGTAAGGTGCAGAATTGTTGGGTTGTCTGGCACAGTATGCTTAACCTTACAAGAAACTGCCGAACTGTTCCCAGACCACTGTGCCGTCTTGCGTCCCATATCAGCGTATGAGAGAGCCAGTTGATCCACACCCTTGTCAGCACTTGATATTGTCAGTACTTTGAGTTTTAGGCACCTTAATAGTTGGGCAGTAATATGCTATTGTGGTTCTGATTTGCACACAACTAACAGCTGCCGGGCATACAACTCTCCACATGTTGATTTGCCATCCCTCTGTTGTGTTGGAAGTGTGTCCTGAGTATTGGGTTGTTTATTGCTGTCAAGTGTTGAGCTCTTTATCTATTGGGGACACAAGTCCTTTGTCAGGGGGGTGATTTGCACGCATTTTCTCCTAATCTGTAGTTTGTCCTTTCTCATAATGGTGTCCTTCTGGAGCAGAACCTTTTAGTTTTAAAAGTGAAGTCTAGTTTGTCAAAATGTTCTTGTATGGATTCTTTGCCCTACCCCACGTGTTTCCTTCTTAAAGTCTTAGGGGGTTAAATTTTATATTTATATCTAAGATCTGTTATCAGTTACTTTTTGCATAAGGTGGGGGGTTGAGGTTCCTTTTTGTGGCCTGTGGACGTGCAGCTGTTGCTTGACCATTTGTTGTAAAGACCATTCCTTTCCATTGAATTGCTTACTCCTTTGTCAAAAACAGTAGCATTGTGCAGGTCTGTTACTGGGCTCTCCTGTGCCATTCGCGTGCTCATCCCTTTGCTAAGACAACTCTCTCTCTGATTATTCTGGTTGCCATGTTGATTACTGAAGCTTTGGAGTGAGTATAATTAGGTGGTGTTATTCCTCAGACCGTGTTCTTTCCAAAATTGTTTATTTGCTGTATTTCCTTCATTTTTCCATTAAAACTTAGAATCAGCTTGTCTGTAAGTGTAAAAAAATTCTCAGGATTTTGATTGGAATTGTGTTCAGACATAAAGATGAATTTGTAGAGAGCTGATATCTTGACTAGGAAGGAGTCTTTCCACGAACATGGTGTCTCCTATTCTAATGACCCTTCCTCTTGAATGTCCAGTTCTCACAGGGGACGTTGCTTGCCCACAGCAGATGGTCAAGGTTTCCACTGGTTTGTAGACTGAAGTGTCACCTCCCCATCATTTTCTTTTCTTTTTTTTCTTTTTTTAACAAAACCCAATTTCCTTTGCTGTTCTCTGGGAAACTAGTCTCCCTCCCAGGAACTCTTAAAACAATTTCTGTGGCCACTAGTGTTTTTTTTTTTTTTTTAAGATTTTATTTATTTATTTGACAGAGAGAGAGATAGTGAGAGACTGAGAGAGCACAAGCAGGGTGAGCAGCAGGCAGAGGGAGAGGGAGAGGCAGGCTCTCTGCTGAGCAGGGAGCCCGATGCGGGACTCGATCCCAGGACCCTGGGAACACGACCTGAGCCAAAGGCAGCCGCCTAACCGACTGAGCCACCCAGGCGCCCCCCCCCCCCCCTTTTAAAGATTTTGTTTATTGTCAGAGAGCACACAAGCAGTGAGAGTGGCAGGCAAAGGGAGAAGCAGACTCCCCGCCGAGCAGGGAGCCTGATATGGGACTCGATCCCAGGACCCTGGGATCATGACCTGAGCCGAAGGCAGTTGCTTAACCGACTGAGCCACCCAGGTGTCCCGCCACTAGTGTTTTAAAAGGTCTTGAATGTGGCTGTTTCTTGATAGCCCTGGTGGGTCCCCTCAAAAGGAGGGTGAGGAGGAGGTATGGTGAGTGGTAGTCTGCCTGCACCAGTGTGTCAAAGAAACCAGAAACAACTTAGCGTTCTATCCTACGTTGCTATTTATTTGTTTGTTTGTTTATTTTTAAAAGTTCTATCCCCAGCCTGGGGCTTGAACTCTTGACCCCACAGAGATCAAGAGCCCCTTGCTCTGCCAACTGAGCCAGCCAGGTGCCCCTCTAGGTTGCTGTTTGTGGTTTTATTCAAATAGAGGAACCCATTTGAAATGGCTGTGTTTGACTACTTTTTAAAAGGTTTAATTAGCACAATCAAGTTTGCTTAAAATCTCTCCTCTGTATTCGACCAGCCCCAGCGCCTAGACTCCCCCCCCTTTTTTTAAACTAGTTCTTAAGGAAAACCTGGACATTTAAGAAGATGCTGCCATCTGCCAAGGTGTAAACAGACTTTCCAGGCCACACATAGTTGAGGCAATCTCTTTGTTCCGTGACTGTTCTAGGACCCCCACTCCCTCCTGACTCCAGATACGCAGCTGGTGCGTCTTCTATGGACTTTTGGGCTGGTGTCATGCCTTAGGAAGTACTTGGTTTGTACCTTTTACACCATGGTTTGCTTTGCTCTGTGTGTGTTTGTTTACTTTGTTAGAAAGTAGTACATATTCTCTGAACCATTCAAACAATATGGAAGCAAGAAGGCAAGAAAGAAAGACCCCATTCCTCAGAAGTAAGCGTTGTGTACTTAATGTATGGTGGGTCTTTGTCCTGGGTACGCGCATGTAGCCTCACTCATTTCGGGAGGACATCCTGGTGACTCACTCAGTGACTCCTCTCTGGGTGGGCATTCTCCCTTACTACAGTTTACTTTCTTTAATAAGTGTAGAGTGAACTTCCACACATAAGTAAATTTTGTAGATAATTGAAATTTTAAAATACCAAAATGTTTAGTACTCTTCTTAGAGAAATACTGCAAAAAGTGGAACAAATATGTTCCAGCTGACGTGACTCAGTTGTTTAGTATGCACATCATTTACTATTCAGGAGCCCTCAGCAGTAGTTGTGATTGTGGAACTCTTTGCCCCATGCAAAATGGCCCGTTTCTATTAAGTTCTGTCTCTCCAATATTTTTGTTATTTATTTATTTATTTCTTTATTTTTTTTAGATTTTATTTATTTGACAGAGAGAGACACAGTGAGAGAGGGAACACAAGCAGGGGGAGTGGGAGAGGGAGAAGCAGGCTTCCCGCCGAGCAGGGAGCCGGATGCGGGGCTCGATCCCAGGACTCCAGGCAGAAGCTTAACGACTGAGCCACCCAAACGCCCCGTGTTTTTTATTTATTTTTTAAATATTTATTTATTTGAGATAGAGCATGAATGAGCTGGGGGAGGGGCAGAGGGAGAAGCAGACTCCCCGCTGAGCAGGACTCGGGGATCATGACCTGAGTTGAGGGCAGATGCCCATCCGACTGACTCTGTCTTTTTATTTTTTATTTTTTTTTAAAGATTATTTATTTATTTGAGAGAGAGAGAATGAGAGAGAGCAAGCACATGAGAGGGGGGAGGGTCAGAGGGAGAAGCAGACTCCCTGCCGAGCAGGGAGCCCGATGCGGGACTCGATCCAGGGACTCCAGGATCATGACCTGAGCCGAAGGCAGTCGCTTAACCAACTGAGCCACCCAGGCGCCCCCTGACTCTGTCTTTTTAAATACAGCTTCATTAAGATATAATTCACCTTGCACTTCACTCATTTCAAGTGTACAATGCTGTGGCTTTTCGCATATTTACAGAGTTGTGCAGTTGTCACCACAGTCAGTTTTGCAAGATTCTTAGGCCAAAAAGAAATGTTTGCACTCCCTAGCCAGGACCCCTCCTGCCTTCCTGTCCCCCAGCTCCAGGCAGCCGCTGATCAGCGTTCTTTTTTTTTTTTTTTTAATTTTTTATTGTTATGTTAATCCCCATACATTACATCATTAGTTTTAGATATAGTGTTCCATGATTCATTGTTTGTGCATAACACCCAGTGCTCCATGCAGAACGCGCCCTCCTCAATACCCATCACCAGACTAACCCATCCTCCCACCCCCCTCCCCTCCAGAACCCCCAGTTTGTTTTTCAGAGTCCATCGTCTCTCATGGTTCGTCTACCCCTCCGATTCCCCCCCCCTTCATTCTTCCCCTCCTGCTACATTCTTCTTCTTTTTTTTTTCTTTCTTAACATATATTGCATTATTTGTTTCAGAGGTACAGATCTGAGATTCAACAGTCTTGCACAATTCACAGCGCTTACCAGAGCACATACCCTCCCCAGTGTCCATCACCCAGTCACCCCATCCCTCCCACCCCACCCCCCACTCCAGCAACCCTCGCTGATCAGCGTTCTATAGATTTGCCTGTTCTGGGCACTTCCTACTGTATGTAACCCTTAGTATTAATGGGCATTTATGTTGTTTTTAACTTTTCTCTAAAAAATGGTGCTTCACTGTAAGAAATATGCTTGTGTAGATCTTCGGGCATGGATGCTGGTTTTCTTTGGAATAGGTTCCTAGGAATGACATTAGAGTAAAAGGATATTGGGCTTTTTGGTTTTGATACATACAGCCTTTGGGTTGAATAGTTGACAGCCATTTGACACCACTGATTTTGTGAGACCCTCCGCATCAGTGGGCATTTTCTATATTTTTCTCTGTTAATCTGGTAGATAAAAAATGGTATCGCCTGAGTTAGGGAAGCTGAGCATATATATTAGTCGTTAGTGTTTTTTAAAAATTTCTCCTTTGTGGTAATTGGGCTGCTGCTTGAGTTTTAGGAACTGTGTGTATTCTGGGTATTAATCCATTGTGTGATGCAAATACTTCCTACCTTCATCCTGTGGCTTCCCTGAAGCTCTGTCTCTGCTGGGTGTGCCGGGACTTCCTTTTCTTTCCCACAAGTGGTCTGTGCTATGCAAGCTAGCAGATGATACCGTTTCTCTTTTTCTGTGGAACAAGACGGTATGTGTGAGCAAGCAACACAGAATTGCAGGCTCTTCGGTCGTGCAATTGTAGCTCCTCGGTGCCTGCCGGCATTCACACTCACACCAGTCACGGGAGTGTGTGACAAGACTGGCAGTTAGGGCAAGCCTCTCGGGGACCGATGAGTTTTACATAATGAAGCCAAACTGGAGGCCCCAAACAAATATTTTTATTTAAGGTACACAAATTCATAGGTGGCTGTCTTTGGGGATTTTATTTTTATATATCTAATTTAAATCTGGATTATTTCAGAGTATAGAACTAGCTGTCAGGTCTCAACACAGTGCGTCTGCTTTGAACTGTCAGGCTCCATGACTTAGAAGTGGTGTGGACACTGCCCTTGGGCTCTGTAGTGGCCCACCAGAGGCAGAGGACCAAAGAAGTCCCTGGTTAGTAGGACAGGACTGCCACCTGGAAGTGGGCTCCCAGCCAGCCTCATGGGGGATGCATGTGGCCAAATTGTATATAAAATCATACAAGTCATAAAACCAGACCACTTTAGAGTTGCGGTATTGATTAAGCCATGGTTTCATTGTTAACAATACTGCCAATCTGGCAGGCTAGCCCTGAGGGGCAAGATAGTAAAAAACAATAATAAAACCAAACCACCTCATCTGCATCCTCTGGGGAGTGGCCAGTGGAGCTCCTGCCTGTGATAGCTGGGACAGGCTTGACCAGGTGGGTGCTTGGTGGTGGCAGCCCTGGTCTGAGCACTGGACATCTCAGGTTGAGCACCAGGAGGTTGGTTCTTTTGTCTCAGTGCCCTGAAAGTCCTGGGAGGCTTGCCCAGCGAGCGGGAACATTTGAAAACAGAGTCCTTATCATAGCCTTCAGGGCCCTCCATGGCCTTGGCCCTTGCCCGCCTTCTGTCTGAACCTCATCTCCCACCTTTTCCCTCGCCCAGTGCCCTTGTCCCTGTTGGCTCTGTCCAGAGTGTGCTTCTCTAGGATCTCTTCCATCCTGGCTCCTTTTCATTCTGTGGTTCCACCCGGATGTCACCTCTTCCTTCAAGGCTAGTGTTCCTGCAGCTCCGTGACCGGACTCTGTTTTCCCCTCTGTTGCAGTTATCCCCTCTTGTCTCCTCCCACAAGAAAGCGAACACCAGGACACCCGGGGGCTTATCTCTCTGTTCCTCCTGAACCCCAGGGCCCAGCCCAGCTCTGGGCACATAGGAGACACTTGATAAGTAGGTTGACTACCTACTGAGAAGGGAGCTGGCTCTGCCCAGCCCCACTGGAAATGAAGGCCTTTACCTCTCAAGTTATTCCTGCCTGGAAAAGACAGAGTGTGCAGCAAGGAAGTAATTAAAATATTGTCTTAGTTGGTAGTTACTGTCTTTGCAGGCACATTGGGCATGCCAGTGTTTTAGGGAGATATGTTGAATCCTGGTAATGTAATGATAATGGATTAGAAAGGATCTTTTTGAAGCACAGTTGGAAGTTTTCCATTTAGGACCACATTCAGAAACTGCTTCTGAGAGGCTCCCCTTTCCTTGCCAGGCACAGAGAGCAGTCAGGGGACCATCTGTGTTTCCTCACGGCTCCTGGGTGTGTGGTCTTTGTGACTGGGGAGGCAAACATGGCAAACAGGCAGTGTTCCTGGTCAGCACCCACTTCTTGCACAGTCACAGGTGACTGTGAGGGGTATTCACCTTCAGGAACCACCGATTTCTGGAAAAGAGAAGGCCAGTTGCAGCTGGGCTGTGAGCAGACCCACCATCCTCACTTCATTGTCTCCTTGGGAGACTGTCACCCCTTTGTGACCCCCAGGTTCTGTCCAAGGTCTGGAGATGGTCCATGGTTCTGCCTGAGGCCCCGTGTTGCCTTAGAGGAATCCCCCCCCCCCCCCAGCCTGGAGTTGACTCCACAGCCCCCGAGGCTCCCATGTACTCTGTTTGCCAGGAGCTCTGTTTGCCAGGAGCGTTTCCCGGCTTTCAGGGGTTCTGGTTTCTGAGGGAGTGCACCATCTTACCGCCTGTGAGACCCTGATTCCAGGGATACCCTCATCCCCTTGGAGCTCCCCGCCTCTTCCTGCCCTGCAGGGGTCTTGACAGGACTGCCTCCTCACTGACGCTTGCTGGTCCCACACATCATTCGCCCAGTCTGTCTCCTGGACTGCCTCCCTTTATAGCTAGCCCCAACAGCTGCACTCTTCCCCTCACTGTTGGGTTCTCAGCTGTCACTTTCCTCCGCTCATTGAGCTTAGAGCTAGGGCCTGTACGTTAGGATTTATACTGTGGACCACAACATCAGCACATGAATTTTATTTGAATTCTCCAAAGGAAGAATGAAGGAGTTGTGTCTAAGAGTTGGAAGAGCTCTCCTGAACGGTGCATGAATGTTGTGCAGGACATGGGTCATCTGATGGATCGCTTGGTGTCACTTGGCAGCCTTGTGGTCTTAGATTGCTCTGCTCTGCCACTCATTGTCATTGGGAAGAGTTTGGCTAACTACTTGGGGGGGGGGGTTCCGATGTGTTTGGGAAAGATGATCTCTGGTGATAAAATGCAGCAGGACAAAAATCATAATACAGATGGTCACGTCATTCAAGTGGCAAAAAACAAAAATAGGTAACTGGAGGCAGTCATGGTTGGGGAATGGTTGAGTAAATCATGGCATGTTATGGCGCTATTCAGAATTAAATTCCTATGCATATTTATACCTACTTGGGGTAGCTCTAGTTTATTTGTGTAATGTGAATACCATTTTTTGTTCATGAGAAAATGCATGTACATTGTTGCATATGCATATATAGGAACAGTGAGGACGCCTGGAAAGGGACGCATGAGACCGTGGCTTCCTTCATGTTAGGATTGGGAGTGGAGGAATCATTTCCCCTTATTCATCTCTGTACTGCTCGCTTTGCTACTGTGAGCATTTCATTCTTTCAAATCCAGAAGTAAAAATAAATACAGAACCAGGACCTGCACAAAATTGTTTATAGCAGCTTTATTTGTGATAGCCTCAGATTGGAAACAACCCAGGTGTTTGCAGGTCACATGGTGTGTCCCTGCCATGGAATCCTGCTCAGCAATATAAAGAAACCAGTTGTTGACCTGAGTCTCAGGGGAATTATGCTGAGTGACAGAAGGCATTCCAAAAGGTTATATACCGTGTTCATTTATATAACATTCTTAAAATGAAAAATTATGGGGATGGAGAAGATTTGTCGTTTCCAGGAGTTATGGGAGGGGAATGTGCACAAGGGGGGTGGGGGTTTCTTTGAAAGGGCTCAAGGGTCCTTGTGTTGGAACTGTTCAGCGTCTTTCCTGGGTGGACACACATACACGTGTCTTAAGAGTGCAAGTGAACAGGAATAGGATTAGTGTGTTGAGTCAACGTTGGTGTCCTGGTTATGAATCGTACTATGATTTTGCAAAATGGTACCGGGGGAACTGGGTGAAAGGAAGTGGATCTCTATTATTTCTATAATAATTGTGAATCTACAGTTATCTCAACAGTATGTTTAATAAAGAATGAAGTCAGGGCGATCTAATAGGAATTTGCAGGGGTATAGGTTATGTTGGGAGTAGGCACTTAATAAAGCATATACAGAAATTCAACCTTTAAAGCAGCATTATGCTGGGGCGCCGGGTGGCTCAAGTCAAGTTTGGCATCCAACTCTTGGTTTCAGCTCAGGTTATGATCCTCAGGATCGTGAGATGGAGCCCCGCATTGGGCTCTGCACTCAGCAGGGGAGTCTGCTTGACGTTCTCTCTCTCTCTGCTCCTCTCCGTGTACTTGCTCATGTGCTCGCTCTTAAATAAATAAATAAGTAAATCTATATCAACAACAACAACAACAACACAAAACAGCATTGTGCCTCTTTACTCAGGACTTTTTCCTTCTTCATTTCTTCCTGACTGGTGCCTCTGGGTTCCTTTGGGGCCTCCATCTAACTTGTACTTTGACTGAGGAGTGAGTACTCCTCCTGGAGGACAGACCATGTGGGCAGAGCCGGTCTTTTAGAGGAAGAACAGAGAATGTGGACCCGGCTCCCCTGGGGGCAGTGCCCCACATCCAGCTGTAGCCTTAAGCCAGTGGGTAAAGTGAGCTTGTGGTCATCACCTGCATGTCTGCACTGGGCCCGGCACTCAGTAGGGAGTCAGTAAATGGAGTTACAGATTCATGAAACACTTGAGGCAGACTTTACCTCCTGTTTGCTCTGCTGGTCCTTCTCCAGCACAGACCCAAGCTCGCTCTTAGACTGCCCTTTTCTACCTTGAATTGGGTGAGAATTACAGACATGCTGAGGTACATGTTGCATGGTGAAGTTTTCCACGTGTAAGTTTAGTCTCAGTTACATTCCTTGCTTCTTAGGCTTAAGGGTTTTCTGTTTTGTCTTTTTTCAAGTAAACTTTTAATTTGGGATGAATTTTAGATTTACAGGAGAGATGTAGTTCGTGTGATGTGTGCCCATGATCCCCTCAGCCAGTTTTCCCCACTGTTAGCAATTTACATCAGCAGCTAAGGAACTGGTAACCCAACTCCCGACTTCTTTTTTTCCCATTAACATCCTCTTTCTGGACCACTTTGCCTTTTGGAAGTGATTATCTAAATTGATGAGGTTGCTTGAATATGTTCCTTGTCCTAAACCCAAGAATTCTTTGTGCGTGTTGGGGGGGCTTTAAAAAAAAAAAGAATGCTGAGGTAGAGCTCCTAGAGATTCTATGCAGTCACTCTGATGTGGAAGAGAGAACCCTCCCCTCCCCAGCCCCCGCAGATACTACCGCGGAGCCATGCAGACATGGCGGGGAACCACAAGCTTGGACGAGAAGGTGACTCGGGGGTTCAGATGGGGGTCCATAGGCGCAAATGGATTTCCAGAACCAGTACTGACATTTCTGAATTGTCCTACTGAAATATATTTGGGATTGTTAATTAAGAAATCAGTATGCAGGAAGATACCAGTGTTCTCATTTACCGTGATAACTTCTACTTTATGTAATATTCTTTAAAATGGGTGCCAGGAGAGGAGGCAAGGGGAGGAGGACCAAGCAGAGGCCAGAGGGCTTTTGACTTGGAATTCCAGGTGAATTGGTGGTGTTGGGAGTTTAGACCGTGTACTCTGTGTTGGCACTCCATATATTCTGGCCTTTAACTGAGCTGTGGTTTTGCTCACTGGGTTGTATCACTAGTTGGAAAGTTTGAGGAGGAATCGGGGGCCTGAGTGGAGACTGAATCTGAGGTGTGGCTGGATCTTTGTGCCCTAGGCACCACCTGGTGGCAGTATACAAACTTCTTAGTTGGAAGGCTGTAAGGTCTTACTGTGGTGGTTTGTCCCCTCAAATCTGGCCTTTTTGGGAGAGGTTTGAGTAATCTTTGTGAAGTGACAGAAAATGTCAAAGCCAGCAAATTGAAATTCTGCTCTTCATTACGTCATCCAGGAGTGAGATTCAGCACTGAATTAGCGCCACATCATTTCCATAGCAATTGACTAGTGTTCTTTGTTGAATAATCCTGTGTTATGACATCACAAATGGAAGTCAGTGGGAAGGGAAGCTGAATATAAGCATGGCCTCCTCAGTAGAAAGAGGAAGAAATATATAGGCTCGGTAACCAGCCACGTTAGCCTCTTCTGTGTGTTTCTAGACTTTAGAAAAGGCATTTTGTGTCCTTTTGTATATATATATTAAAACTGCGCCTCTGGGACTTATCACAGGGTTTAGGCATCAAAAGCTTTACCAGTCACAAGTAATGGAAATGATCTTTGATTGTATTTGGGTGTCATAAATATATTTTGGAACGATAACTGCTTCCCCCCCCCCCCCCCCCGATATTTGGCATATTTTGGAGGTTTTGTTTTCTTATTTGAAGCATGCCATATTGTCCTTGGTGCTTGCCAAGCATGTCCCCAATCTTACTTGAGACCATTGTGTGTCAAAAAATGAGTGTTGTAGTTCACAAATGGCCAAATGGCCAAATGTAGTTCACAAATGGCCAAACTTCCCCACATCTGGGGAAGTTCCAGTCAGTTGGGACATAAAATTCAGGAACAGGATCACTTTATATATAGAGATAAATGCATATACACACACCAGTCATGCACTTCTTTGACGATAATGAAGGCAGTCTTAACCATTGAAGATATTTCTGGAAGTCTAATACAGAGGTTTTGTGGGCTTTGGGTACTTTCCTCATTGAATTCAGGTCCAGGGATTTACTGTATCTTAATTAAATTTTTAATCCTCTTGCTGAACTAACTCATTTATAAGGAGCTTTTTTTAACTGGATATTCAGTCCCTTAGGAGCTAGACTTGAGTTGCCAACTTTTTCTACCAAGGCCCCATGGCAGTTGGTTGGGAGCTTCATGGGGGCCTGTCACTGGCCAGATTTCTCATGTACGTGGTGGACCCACCAGGGACTTTTTGTCATTTCATAGCCACTGGCCTGGACCAGCATCTGCATGCTTAAGGAGGGTGGAAAAGAGCAAATGGAACAGCCCAGCACAAATGTGTAAAAAGGTGGGGTATTGCTGAGGAGAACCCAGTTCAAATGTAGAACTCTAACTATTTTGCCTTTAGGGACCAACTGCAGAAAATCCTGTCTTAATTAACACTAGAATAGGATCCCTCATTTATAAAATATTAGACTTTTGTCAGTCATTGCATTGTAGTTAATCCTACTTCTGAAAAACTGTGGCCCATTTTTTCCCGTACCCTACACAGTAAGGTGCCGGGGATGGTGATCCATAGATCTTTTTGACTTGATCTTCATATTTTTTTTAAGATGTATTTTAGAGAGAGAGAGAGAGCGTGCGTGAGCATGAGCCCATAGAGGGGCAGAGGGAGAGGGAGAAGCAGACTCCCTGCTGAGTGGGGAACCCACGCTTGATCCCACGACCTGAGATCACGACCTGAGCCAAAATCAAGGGTTGGGCGCCCCAACTTGATTTTTATTATTACCATAACTTTTGGTGAAAAAGTACTCTATTTCAAGTCACCAAGACCTTTAAAGATACCTTGTTTCAGCTATAATCTGAATTCACTTGGATCTCAGAATCTTCAGGATTATGAATCAGTTGGGGAATTCTATGACCCGCTCTGTAGTTCAGACTGCTTACATCTACAAAGCGTCCTAGTTTTAGGTGTGATGCTGTTCTGTATACAGAGGTTTTTATTTTTGCAATCATGCACTAAAAACCATTTTTTAAGGCAATTGTAGTAGGGCAGATTTGAACTGAGGAACTAAATTAAAATACCAAGCCTACGTCAAGCAAATTATTTTAAGATTTACGGTGCATTCGTGTGATGTGAGAGTGTGTATAGTGCAGACTCACACTGTTGCCACTTCTGGAGAGCCTCTTAATAGTTGATGTGTCCTTCCAGTGTTTGTTCATCATGTAAAGGGAAATGAGAATTTATTTGCTCTTATTCCAACATACTCTGTCTCTTTTATAACGGAGATTGCATGTGAAGATATTTATTGCTTGGTATCTTTAATTTTTTTTTTTTTAACTTACAGGTTATAGAGAACTTTCCACATAGGTACATTGAAACACTGCTTTATAAGACATTGCTGCATAATATTCTATTGGTGGAATGTGCCATAATTTATTTCATAGGCCTTCATAGGGGTTTTTCCTCATAAAATATTTTAAATGATGGTTTGTTGTTAATTTAGGAGGATAAATGTGGATGAAAGACATTTCAAAGTACCTTTTTTTATGTTGCTTTTTAAGCACATATGTTTTAGAGTTTAAGCTAATTAATCAACAGCAAAAAGAATTTCTCCTCCCCACTCCAGTTTTTTTTTTTTTGGTGAGTGTGTGATGATTGAGGGACCAGTTCAAAAATGTATATGTTTGTTTTTAAAAATAACTTTTAACACATTTTTAAGTGTATGTATTGATAGTTCATAAAACAAGAGTATCAGGATTGGAAGTGATATAAATTCGGTAATACCTGTTTCTTGGCCTCCAGGGATTTCTAAGGTGTGTTTTGAGATGCTTAAGGGAAAAAACATGGTTTATATTCAGGAATTACTTAAGATGTAATCTGGTAATTGGGGGTTTTGGAGAGTGTCTAGAGATGATGTGGAGGGCGCTGTCCGTGGTGCTGAATCAGGCCGACTGCTGATCCAAATGGGGGAAAGGTTCTGAAATGTCGCAGGCCTAGGACACACTGAGGTAGCTGTTTTTAAAAACCGCATCTCCTGTACGTAGCTAAGACTGCTGATTTCAGTCAGCATGTGTAGAGGCAACATAAAGGGGTCACATTAGTTGCAGTGAGCACTTCTGGTATCTGGAGGCAGGAGTGGGTTTGCATATGAAGGATGGACCCTTTTGGCTAGTGAAGGCTCTTTAAATCCCAAGTCCTGACTTGGGCATTTTTTTCCTTTTACGTCAAGGACCTATGTCAGCGTAAGAAAATTGTTCTTAAATAGAGATAAGAATGTTACATTTGGAGTTTACACTTTATAGTTGCCATTCATTGCTGCAAAGTTTTTAATCCATGTCTTTGATTATATGTAAATGTTTGTCAAGCCACATTTCAGCAAGCATTTAGGAATCTATATCACAGGGGCACCTGGGTGGCTCAGTTGGTTAAGCGTCTGCCTTTGGCTCAGGCCATGATCCCAGGGTCTTGGGATCGAGCCCCATGTCGAGCTGCTCAGTACGAAGCCTACCCCCCCACCCCCCGCCCCGTACACACTCTCTTTTAAATAAATAAAATCTTAAAAAAAAAAAGAAATCTGTAGCACATCTTTTTATGTGCTTCTCAATCCTTTCCAGACTCTTTATAAATGCCAGTCTTCCTAGGGACCCCCCCTTTTCACACCCCCTCTGCCCCCCCAACCTCCATTTCTGGTTTTTGCATGGATTTATACTTCAGTTGTTACAGTAATTGTCCAGTGACACTTTGAGACTCAGGCTGTGATGTTTTAAAGCACTGACATGTGGTAGAAAGTTCTAATGCACACTGCTATGTATATATTTAGTTAACAATATTTTCTCTGGGGTTGAGTTTTATTTTTATTTTTTTAAAGATTTATTTGAGAGAGAGAGAGCACGCGCACATGAGCAGGGTGAGGAGCAGAGGGAGAGGGAGGAGGCTCCCCACTGAGCAGGGAGCCCGACGTGGGGTTTGGGGCTTGATCGCGGGACTCGGGGATCCTGACCCGAGCCGAAGGCAGACGCTTAACCCACTTGATCCACCCAGGCACCCCATGGGTTGAGTCTTAATGAGTAGGAAGCCCATTTCAAAATATCGTTGTAAATGGAGCAAATGTGGTATAATGATTGTTTGCATCCCATTTAGCATTTTGAAAGCACTGAAAGTTCATATTTAGTAAATGTATTAGTATATACCCTTTGGGTTAGAGCGTGTTGATTATGGCACATTTGGATGGTATTAGTGACTAGAAATCGTCAAAAGTACAGTATGTTTTTATTTATTTAATCCAAGACCTGAAGGTAAAAACCATGGAATTTCTTTGTTTTCTTTAAAGCTGGAGATACAGATGACCCACCAAGAATTACTCAAAACCCTGTTATCAACGGGAATGTAGCCATGAGTGATGGGCACAACAACACAGAGGAAGATATGGAGGATGGTGAGTACGTGTGGTTTGTTTACTTGCATTGGGCAGAAAACTTTCAGAAACACAACTAGATGTGCTATAGATTTCTTCCTTGAGTACTTCTGAGTTTCGTAGGAGTAGCTAGTTTTCAGGAGGTTTGTATCTGAGGAAAATTTAGGAGACTGTTTTGGTTTTGAATTTCAAGATTACCTATAAATTTCAGGGTAAGGTGGTTCTCCCCAGCCTAGGTGAGAAGGTTTAAATACAGAAATTTGTAATAGATGGGGATTTACTCAGGTTTGCAGTTTCCCAGCCACTGCTAGTGTTCAGAACAAGTTTATCTTACTCTCCTTTCCTTTGTGTTTGCAGCAAGATACTTGTAGACATTGGAACTTGGCTTTCCATTGCATTCTTATTGTAGTGTGTATATCAGTTGTCTGTAGCTGATAATCCCTCCCTGCTCCCATTAGGTGTGAAATCAGAATCGAGCTTTGGGCTTCATTCTCCCACACTAACTTTTGGTCTGTATCTTCTATGCAAAAAGTGTATGCATAGGTATATGCATGGACATTTTGTGCCCAGGAAATCATTTTCTTTCGAGGCTATTTCTTCTTTATAATTTATTACATAGGTGACCTGTACACTTAGTCAATGTCCTGAGACGGTAGCAGCGAGTAATCACTTTATGCAGTCCCTGGAATCTTGCAGTGTAATATGAAACCATGTTCTGTCAAAAGCATGTCCATCAATCCTCATGAGGGTTGTGTCCTTCCCAGGGGAGTAACGGGGCAGTTGAAAGAAACCGTCAGTCACGGGCTGCACCACCAGAAGGACTGCTGTTCAGACCTCCTGCCAAAAGTTCAGCCTCCATGAGAAACTGCAGCCGTAGTTGAGAGTTCTCTCACAGTGCGGTTTACCCCCTGGCAGCTGGCTGAGGCAATATCTGAGGAAGGTAAAGAGGCGTGGTCTAAACCCCGCTGCTTTGTTACCTGTGGAGTGCGCTTTCCACTGTAGATCAAGGGCAACGGTGTGGGTGTGGTCTGTTTGGTTGCTGGGCTCTTGGTTTTATTGCAGACACCAGAGATGCCGAAAGTGATTCAGAGAGCGCAGTTGGGAAGGTGTGACTAGGCCCGATGTGCCAGGTGTGAGGTAGAGACGGGTGCCAGTCCCTTGAGGAGCAGTAACTGGTCCACCCCAGGCAGACAGCTCCCTGTCTAGTTCCACAGAGCAATTCCAAAGGAATATTTCCTTGCGTGTGTTTTTGGGGAGGGCTTGGGAGGAGGTGCAGGTGTAGATAAAGGGCAGGGTTTCTTGACCTTGGCACTGTTGCCTTTTTGGACTCATCATTCTTTGTTGTAGGGGCTGTCCTTGGCGTGATTGGATGCCAGTGTCATCCCACCCTTATGCCCTCTCCCCGCAGTCCTGACAACCAGAAATAGACACTGCCAGACGTCTCTGGGGGTCCAGATTGCCTCATTTGAGAACCACTGTTAGGAGATCCGTAATGTACATAAAACCCCTTTCCTTAGCAGGCAAATTTTACTAAAGTAGTAGTAGTAAATAATGGTGCCAAACCATAGAACCTAATAGTGGAAATATTCCTATAGTGAGTTACCAAACAGGGAAAGGGTATATTATAGGACAAAGCAGAGTGGTCTTCAGTAGCACCATGTTCCTGGCTTGGGATTTTAGGTGTCTTTTGAAAGGCCCAGTGTAAGAGAGTGAAAAGATTTTATCTCTTTGGTGGTAAGGGGACGGGAGGGAGATTGTTTTGGTTCTAGGAGTAGAAGCCTTAGTATAGGGCAGCATTTTCCCGGTCGTGCTAGGTATTTTGAAACTCTCTTCTGTGGGATGTTAGCATGTGGTGAGAAGTCTTGAGTGGTCTAGGAAGTTTGAGGGGTGCTGGGCCAACCACACGTCTGTATCGCGGCTTCTCTGTGCTGTCTGCACCTTAATGTCTTTCTCCAAAAGACTTGTTAATGATTCCCCAAGACTCTCAACTTCAGAAATCCTTTTCCTGAATCTCCTTCTGACCTGGTAAAGTAGGACACACAATCTAGGAAATGCTAGATTAGGCTTATTTACTGGGCAGAGGGGCCTTCTTTGGGAGGGGAGTTTCTCCACAAAAGTTGAATGGCTGAAAGCACAGACAGACAGGTGTTGGGTTGAGATAGAGAACATATTTAAAAGTTCTGGTAACATGGGATTACGGGCAAGTGTCAGAATCATTTTCTGGTTGCACCTACCTATGCTACTTTTAGTTTCTTACTCAATCTTTCCTTAGATGAAAATGAGAAGTTTCAGAGTAAATGCAGCCTCTGCAAATAGAGATTGTTGGTACCCATGAAACAGAAGTCATTTCTTGAAAGAAAAATAGAGGTTTGATAAAATTACTGCAAGAGCGCCATTTGGGAATTCTTTAGGCTAACCTTCTGATTTAAAATTAAAAGACTATATCTTCCTCTACTTTTTTCATGCAACTGGACCCTAGTCTGGTTCATTGGCCTTTGCCCTGTGAAGATAAGGTGGGAGTACGAATGGGCACGGTGGTGCTGCTCTGTGAAGGCAGGAGTGGAGGTGGTGGGTACTGAGTCTTCAAGTCTTCCGGCTGAGGATGTATGGTGACATCAGGTAGCAGAAACTCCTCATCCTGTCCCTAACAATAAAAAGCGGTGTGGAGTAATGCACTACATGTGGCATTCAGGCAGGTGATAGAGTCTCTGTTCAGATGAAACACTAATTCTGCAGGATGTGGGGCATCCTTCAGAATCCCAAGTGTACTGCTTTACACTTTTTTTAAATTTTGAAGTAATTATAGACACAGGGAAGTTGCAAAAATAGGATCTTGGAGTACCTTTCACCTGTTTTCTTGGGCAAAGACATTTATATCTCCTGTAATTCCTTATGGGAGTGTGATCAGGCCAGGCCTTTCTGCCAAAGATGGGTTTCAAGCCTTCTCTGCTCTTTTGTAGACCCTCTTGCCTTGACCTTTTGGTATATAATGTTATTTTTCATTTATGTAATTAGTTGCAAAGAGTTGAGAAGCCATAAGGCAACATTTTTATTTGCATGAAATCTCATGTTAAATGTCCTAGTTAGCATATTTCAGAAGTAAGTCTGTCCTAAGGATGTGCCTTGAATGTGAGGTGGAATCTCACACCAAGTGTGTAAATCCCCGCGTGTGAGCTGAGCTGGGTGAGGCAGGACGGCGCCAGGCAGGAGCCGCTGAACCTCTCTGCCTCTGAAGGAAGGGTTGGCCATCTTGTGGACACAGTGCCATGCTGAGGTTTGTGGGTCCTATTTAATATTTAAGATTAATTCTGGAATTTGACTAAAGTGTGGGAGAGAACAGAAAAGCATTTATGATATGTTTCAGTTTTTGTCTATGTAAAAATCTAATCTGACAAAGAATCGAATTGTATCTGAAAACAAATAGTTGAGTTAGAAGAGAGGCAGAACTTTGGGACATTGAACTCTTTAGGGTCTCATGAGTGCGTGCCCTGAGTTGATGTTTATTTGGTTGATTGCATTTCTTTGGTCCCCATAAAGCAGGCCAGTTTGATTGGGCTCTGCATTTGGGGGGATGTTAAACTCTAGAATATGGCATTTTACAAACCAGAGGCAAGGTCACCGTTTAGGGGCCACAGATCTTGGGTACTGAAACCCACTGTGCTCATTTTGTGAAACACCTCAGATAAGATAAACCACTTAACCTCAGTGAACCTCAGTTCCCTCATCTGTAAAGTGGGAGTAACATCTGCCCTTGCCTACCTTGCAGGATTGAAATGCTGCTCACATGTGATTGGAGTCTGTGAAATAATGGCCTACTTTCTTCTAAGCCATTACATGACCTTGAGCCCATCTCTTGGCCTTTTGGGTACTTTTGCCCCTTGAAGGGGTTAAGGTCATAGCTGCCACTTGAGGAAGCTCGAGTACATGCTGCATCTCTTAGACAGGACTCACCCCTCTTGAGCAGCCCTTCCTTCTGAAGGGCCTGTGCAGTATGCTGAGCAAGGTTACATGTAGCAGAAAAACTGGGGAGGAAGAGTGTTGAAACAAGGGATCAGGGCCAGCTGTCACGCTTACTTTTGGTTCTTATTTCTTTGGTAAAGAATACTACCCTCTCATGAGGATTGATGGACATGTTTTCTTAAGAACAAATTCAGATAGTCACAAACATAAGCAATTTCCGTACCCTGAGAAGTCCTTATCCTAAGCACTTGGTTGGCTTAGTGAAGTTTGGAGACTGAAGGATGAAGGAAGGCAGTGTGTTGTTCTTAACATTCTATTCCTCCAAGCTTGAGAGCCTTCCTTGGTGCTTCAGGAGCCTGGGGGTCAGTGATGCCAAAATAGCCCCTGATGGCAAACCAGGAAAAGCCTTCTTCCATGTACCTTAGAGTGTTCTGTAGACCAGCGGTGGCTCTTCACAGTGTGGCTCTTGGTCCCCTTCCACCCGGTGAACTGTAGCCCGTCTGCAACCAGCTAGGTACCGAAGTGCAGAGAAAGCATGTAGAGACTTGTAGAGCACCTCGACCTTGCTGTAGCAGCTTCCTGATGTTCCGTAAAAGTGCCAGCCAGTAGGATGGGCGCGGTGGCCTGGGGAGGGCTGCTGCTTCACTTGAGTTTGAGAAGCATCTGTGAGGACGTTGCTGGGCTTATCAGGGCTAATCAGAAGCCAATGTCACTTGTAAATGAATAGTCACCATCAGTCAAAGGTGGAATTCTAGAGTGTGACTTTTTGAATTTTTTTCCAAGATTTTGTTTATTTGAGAGAGAGAGGGAGGGAGAGAAGCAGACTCCCCGCTGAGCAGGAAGCCCAGGGGCTCAATCCCAGGACCCGGAGATCATGACCTGAGCAGAAGGCAGACACTTAACTGACTGAGCCACCCAGGAGCCCCTAGATGTGACTTTTTTTTTTTTTTTTTTTTTTAAAGATTTTATTTATTCATCTGAGAGAGAGCACAAGCGGGGGAGAGGCAGAGAGAGAGGGAGAAGTGGACCCCCCCGCCCAGCTGGGAACCCAACATGGGGCTCGATCCCAGGACTCGGAGACCATGACCCAAGCTGTAGGCAGATGCCCAACCATCTGAGCTACCCAGGCACCCCTAAAGTGTGACTTTTAATTGAAAGTCTGCTAAGAGAGAGGCACTATATCCACACTCAACTTTCTGTCGGAGAAAACCTTAATTCCCTAAATTGGCCTTCAAGTCTTGCTGAGTAGATTTAACAATTTTTACGATTTATGTGGAGAAGAATCCCAGTTTCTTTGAGTCCAGGCTGGTATTTCACAAAACTTGTGAACTGATGAAGTTAACATTGATTTTGGGGCTCACTTCTCAGCAGTCTTGTCTGCGCTGCTGTGGCCATGGCTGTGGCACTCTCTCCGTGCTCCCACAAGCGCCTTGCCCCCCTCACTGCTTCTCTGCAGACCTGGCCCAGGTCAGCCCTCCCCCACCCCTCCCCGGGCCTTGGCCTCTGCCCAGCCTGCCCACTCACTGAGGAGGACTCGGGAATTGCCAGAGTAGAGTAGACGTTCTTACAGGCCGAACTCTGGAATTGAGGAGGGCAGGCAGGTGTGTGTCGTTAGCCCTCTGGGTTTTGGATTTCATTCACACATAAACTGTGTGTTACCTCACTGTTCTAGGTTATCAGTGCTCGGGAAATGACGCTCTCGTGTTCCCCAAGAGTCGGGTCTAGCAGTTAGGTTGCGGTTGCCCGCAATCGTTGGTTGTCCCACGCGGGGTCCCACGGTCGGCGGCCGTCGGTGCTGTTTCACGATGCCCGAGCCCTGTGATTGACACGGCCTTCTCTTGCAGACACGAGTTGGCGCTCCGAGGCGACCTTTCAGTTCACTGTCGAGCGCTTCAGCAGACTGAGTGAGTCGGTCCTTAGCCCTCCGTGTTTTGTGCGAAATCTGCCATGGAAGATTATGGTGATGCCACGCTTTTATCCAGACAGACCACACCAAAAAAGCGTAGGATTCTTTCTCCAGTGCAATGCTGAATCTGATTCCACGTAAGACAGTTTAAATGATGCGATTACAAACCCACAAATAGTTATGCCACGTGATTGGAGGCCCGATCTGATCAGCCTCTTTGAACTTAACAGTTTTGAGTTTCCTTGCTGCCTCTACATAGCCCTTTGATTTTACATTTGATGAAATACATTTCCCTCTTTAAAACTCACTGGTAGGTATTCTATCCAAACTAGAAAAGGTGTCTGTTTTTCTTGCAAATGAGAAAGTGAAGTTCACGGGTTAGAATCTACCAGCCCATGGAACCTGGAATCGGGGCCCCTTTGGACAGGCTCACTACTGGATTGCAGGCTTTCATACTCTACAAGTCACTGCCTGAGGGGAAAACTGTAGTCCAGGAAAATTCCTCAGGTCCTGTGGCCTCCCCATTGTTGTATTAAACAGTTCCTGTGTGTTAATTCAGAAAGATGAAATTAAAACATTCTTTGAGAGTTTTACAGCACGGGCCTCTTCAGCTTATTTTAGGAATATCGTTTTGTTCCTATAATTTTTAAAAAGAAGTGTGTAATAAAATGTCTTCAAATTGAGTAAAGCTTCATGGTACCTTTATTCAGATGAAACTAAAGATTAAGTCTTCACATCTTCTACCCATTGATTCATTCTCAAAAGTTTGAGTCTTCCCTTAATTAAAAACTGTCATTGTTCAGCATTTCTCAGAAGCTTAGTTGACATTGTTTGAAGGGGTCCTCGGATCACTGGGTCATCGTGTCCTTCTCGTTCCTTATCGAGGAGCCCATGAGAAGGCTGCTTCCTTCTGCGGTCACCCCCAGACTAGGGCCCTTTGGGGTTTTCAGTGGAGGCTATTCCCCTGGCCCTTGCTGTTCTGTCCAGGCTTCGGGGAACGCAGTCCGTTTCCTTGAGCTTTTTATTTGAATGTGTAAGAGGCGCGAAGCCAAGTGTGTGCTGCAGCCAGGGCCTGTGTGTAGGTTGAACTTTTTCTTCCTGTGTTCCCATTCTGACCTGATTTCTGGTGAGTATTTGGGCTACACGTTAGTCTGACAGACAACTTCAGGCTGACAGTCGTTTGGGGAAACAGCGAGCGGTCCGTGTCCGGGGCGGGGGCCCGAGCCAGCAGACGCGCAGGTGCCGCGAGGCTGCGCTCTTGTGGGTTCATCTCTCCTGTAGTCCCAGGCCCTTAGCGGACCTTTAAAGGGCTGTATCCTTTCGGGTTTTAAACATTGATCCAGAGGCCCTTTTGTGATCTGTGCCCACCTTGACGGCAGCGGGGACGCTTCTGTGCTGTGATTGGGTGGCTCTGCTCAGAGTCCCGGGAGCGCGCGGCACAGCCCTGCCTGGGAGCCGCTGGGAGAGGGGGCTCCCGGAGGGCACGACTTTGATCTTCCCTTGTTCTGTTCTTTCACGTAATACCCAGATTAGGTACTAAAACTACCATGTGACCAGAAAATAGAATCTCATAGAATCTAAAGACCAGTATCTAAAATTCAGAAACTTCTCTGTTTTATTGATAGCAATAAAAAAAAGAACCTGACCTAAAACTTTTTAAAGAAATTAAAAGTAATAAAACCATGGGTCAGATCACTATGGATGGCCTAGGGGCACCCCCAAACCCTTTTAGCGGTTTTCACCATTAAAGGTAAATATGTCCTTCCCCCAGCTCCTCCCACCCCTCCCAAAAAATAAAAGACAAAAAAGGAAAAAATGTGGGAATTTTTGTGTGCTGTGTTTTTTGAAAGTGTGCAAACATCAGTTAAATAGGTCAACTGAGGCTTAGATTTTCTTTGAACAGGTCGTGGTCTTGCCACGCGCAAGCTGTGCTGAAGATAATAAATTACAGAGACGATGAGAAGTCGTTCAGCCGCCGCATTAGCCACTTGTTTTTCCACAAGGAGAACGATTGGGGGTTTTCCAATTTCATGGCCTGGAGCGTAAGTAACCGAGTATTTATGCAGAATGATCTGAGCCTTACTCCTTCCCGAGTTCCTTCATTCTTCAGAGCCTTCTGTGTATTCTAGAATCAAAATGTGTGCTTCCTAAGTGGGACAGGTGTCCGAAAATGTGTTTCCCCCAGATGGCTAGCTGAGGTTTTTAAGCAGCTGACAAGGGAGTATTGGTGGGGGTCCCCCTAAGTCAGGCGTGGTTTCAGGTTACCTCCTCAGTTCTCAGCCCTGTCTGTTTTGGCTGCTCTTGGCAGAGGTGGAACCCAGGAGCGCGTTGTCAGGAGTGTCCTGCTGGGTCCTCCAGTGCGAGTTCTCCAGAACTCTTGGAGCCCTTGCTCTGGGGAGCAGGCACCGATGCCTCCAGGCCGTGCCTTGGACGAGCCCCCAGTGCCCCCTGGATGCTTTCTAGAGGAACCAAGCTCTTGTTGGTTTTGTTCAGAGGACACTAGTTAAAGCAAATCAAAACACTGCAAAATCAGAAGCACTATTTAGGGGTTAGAAAAAGTAGTATTTTCCTCTTAATACGTAGAGGGCACTAGGGTTATTGTCTCTTCGGAGTGAAGTGAGCATTCGTGTGTTCTTATGGAAGTTGGATATTCTTATTTTTTATAGGAAGTGACTGATCCTGAGAAAGGATTTATAGATGATGACAAAGTTACTTTTGAAGTCTTTGTACAGGCGGATGCTCCCCATGGAGTTGCGTAAGTTTTTCTTTAATTGGGTGCTATTAAGAAACACCTTTTGTGCTGTGCTGAGAGAAGCACTAGCATGTGGACAGAGATGCACATACTTAACAGATATGCACTCTCCTGCGCTTGCCCACACATACGGGGGGTACACGGCTCTGTATGTTAGCCTCACCTTCACCCCTTTGCTTGGCGTGTTTTCTTGAGTGGTTTCTGTAGGCCGGACACTGCTGTGCACTAGGAACGTGATGATGCTCGGCAGGACAGCCGTGGGTTCCTGTCCTCAAATGTCCAGACTGGTGGGGCGGTTCATGGATCCTACAGAGGAAATGCCCTGGTTTTACTCTGAAGAGGGCAGGGATGGGAAGGCCTGGGAGCGGAGGGTATGATGAGGAAGCAGGGGAGGAATGGGTGGGTTGGAGGTGGTGAGTCCGATGGACCCGAGCTCGGAGGATCCATAAGAGATGGGATGTCGCTCAGCGGTGGGAGGTCTGTGTGCATGAGGCAGTGTTCGGCCTTACAGGAAGCATGGGGGGAGGGTGGGTTACTTGTCAAGGAGGGTGAGGGGTTGGGGCAGGGAGAACAACAGGAGCGAGGACATCAGCAGGGAAGGGTGGGGTTGGGCGGCACATCCAGAAGGTGTGGAGGTTGAGCCGGAAGCTGGAATCAGGCTGTGGGGCCCTGCTGACTGGTCGAGGCCTGAGGGTGAGGCTGTAGGTGCAGTCTGGGAAGAAGTTCAGTGGCAGGCACCTCTTTCTTGCCCACGTTATTTTGTCTTCACGTGGCCTTGCTCTGGCAAGAGTGCGGGTGTGGGTTGACCTGGATGAACTGGGGCAGGGAACCGTGGGGCAGCCAAGAAGGAGCTGTTACTTAGTCTGTGTCCTGGCTGCTGTGGCCTGGGATGTGTACAGGAGGAATCCAGCTTTTCTTGAGGGGCCTTTTCAGAGCTCAGATCGTATTCAGATATCAGGAGTGGGGGCGAAAAGAAGAAAACTAAGTTTTTTATGGGTATTTCCTCTCCATTTTGAAAAACTTCCCCTTGTTTATGATACACTTGACTAAAAATTTGGATTGGTTTTCCAGCCTTACCAATCAAAACAGATTTCTTGCTTTAGTCTGACTTATCAAAACCTGTTCAGCCATCATCACTTAATTTTTGATTATAGTTTTTAAAATAACCATCTGTAATTTAGGATTCTTATATTTTCTTGCCAAGTTTTAAAATTATCCACAGATGCACTTGCACGCACAGACACTCGCACCCACCCACGCACACACTTTAACCAGGGCCCTTTGGTACACCCGAGCGTGTCAGCAGGGTCACAGCCTAAGCCCTGGAATCCCAGAGTAGTATTATTGACCCTGACCTCGGCCAACAATAAACATCTCTAGTGTTGGTCATGCTTGGTGGCGATCGTGTTTGTTCATGTCTTTGCATTACATTCAGAGGGAGATGGGGAAGGGGGTGGCTTCAACTGGCATTCTCTCTAGCTTCCTGTTATGATGGGGGGAGCATGCAGTGGGGGCTGCTAACTCTGAGAAAATGTACCTTTTCTCCTCAGCAACCAGCACTGTAGACCAGGGAGAAAGAGCACTAGGAGTTTAGAAGCCTGAGCTAGAACTTGCCCCAGTGTACATGCTTGTCTTTGCTTATGTGTATAACTGCAAAAAGAGGGGTTCCGACTGTTTGCATTTCTTGCTGACTCCACATGTGACCTAGTGTGTGTGTGATGGACCCACACCGGGAGCCAGTCCCATAGAATTCACAATTGTCTGTCAGTGCTGATCTCGGAAGGAGGAGGCAGGGCTGCCATCGGTGGCGTTAAGCCGCTTTTCCAGTGCTGGGTTCGTGCGCTGGGGCGAGCAGAGCCTGTGACCGTGCTAAGAACTGGCCCTGGCGCCCTCGGTGCCCTCGGTGCCCGGGGGCCTGGCGGTGAGTTTCTCCCTTGGAGGGGTGCGTGGCTGTCATTCCTGCGTCAGGCTGGTGGGAAAGAGGTGATGGTGCACGGCAGTGCGGGGTCTCGCCGGCGTCTCGCCAAAACGCTCCACACACACTGCAGAAGTGAGGAGGTGTCCTGTGCGGTTTTCCCTCAACCTCCGACTGATCTTGTAGGTGGGATTCAAAGAAGCACACGGGCTATGTCGGTTTAAAGAATCAGGGAGCGACTTGTTACATGAACAGCCTGCTGCAGACTTTATTTTTCACAAATCAACTACGAAAGGTAAATGGATGGTATTTCTCTCCCTCAACCTTCCACCCACCCTCTTGCTCAAGTCCTCAGGGACAGGCAAAGTCCTGTCACCCGACTTTGCCGTGTCTCTCCCAGTACCACAGTGCTGTCTCCAGAGAGGGCCCCTCTTTTATGCGAATGCGTATCTTTATTCCTCAGCGTGTGGACACTTGTAAAGCTAACTTGGGTGATCAAAAGTTGGCTGGCTAACAAACCTAACTTTATGGGGCTCTGTAGCTCCATAATAAAGTTTGTTTGTTTTTAATATGAAAGCCATTAGCAGCGACATTTGAAAGTTTTTATCAAAACTGAATTTTTGGAAAAGCCCTGGTGGTGAAGTCTAATTTTCACTTACAGGTAAACCTTAGGTTCGTGAGAATACTAATAAAAACCACAGACATCCCTTGACTGTAATGTAGGATAGCTAGTCGTCTGTCCCTTTGGAATGCTATGTGAACAGCATGGAGCAGTGCAGGCAACACGGACTCCTGGTTGTTGGGGGGGCCGCTGGCTGGTCTGCTGGCTTTTTCCAGTTCCGGCGGCACTGTCACTGCCCCGACAGGACGGTGTCGCGGGGACAGGCGGATGTGGATCATTGCAATGGCACTTAGGTCTTATCACAACCTCTGTTCACAAGTAACGTTAAGCTAAAAAGTGTGGCTCCAAGAGGTAGGAAATAAAAGTGGTTCTGTTTGGATGGTGAGCCGTGGGAAATTTTTTAAATTCGTTTTTACTTTCTTGCGTTTTTTTATATTGCCTCTAAAGACTTTCATGGTTACTTTTTAAAAAAAACTTCCTGACCTATTTTGGGGGATAGTTAGAAGCCCTATCAACTACCTTAAGCCATTGTGATACTAGAAATGATACTTTCACATAAAATTCCATTTTTATTTCTTAATCAATTATTTTAGGCTGTGTACATGATGCCAACAGAGGGTGATGATTCATCCAAAAGCGTCCCCTTAGCATTACAAAGAGTGTTCTACGAATTACAGCACAGCGATAAGCCTGTAGGAACAAAAAAGCTAACGAAGTCCTTCGGGTATGTATCGGAAATCTGCCTTTCCCTTCTTCCTTCTGTAAGGAAGACTAATGAGCATGTAGTAGGGGAATCGAGAGCAGAGTATAGGCATTTAAGTATGCCCGAGTGTTTTTATCACTGTATTTGGTTTGTCCTTTTTGGATGTAAAGGCTCTGTTTTAGAATTTTGCTTGAGACCTAATTTACCACGTAATGATGTCCTCTCACACACAGCAAGATGTTCAGAGCAGGACAAAGCTGTGGTGTCCTGATAAAATCCAGTGTGTCTTTTAACCATACCCCCCCCCCCCCCCACCCCCCCCCAAAAAAAAAACCTTTTTTTTTAAAGATTTTATTTATTTGACACAGAGAGACATCGAGAGAGGGAACACAAGCAGGGGGAGTGGGAGAGGGAGAAGCAGGCTTCCCACTGAGCAGGGAGCCCGATGCGGGCCTCGATCCCAGGACCCTGGGATCATGACCTGAGCTGAAGGCAGCTGCTTAACCGACTGAGCCACTCCGGCGCCCCTGCAGTTTACTTTTTTAAGTCTGAGTTGCTTAATATGCTGTTATTTGAAATGTGGAAGTTTAAATATAAATGTTCCTTTTCTCTTTCCAAGGTGGGAAACTTTAGATAGCTTCATGCAGCACGACGTTCAAGAGCTGTGTCGAGTGGTAAGTCCGGCGCTGTAATTGTACACTCCTTAACATTGACTGCTGCAGAGCACTGTCAGAAGCGGTAACCACGTCCAAGCCCAGACCTGCTTCACGCCAGTGCGCCTTGTGCAGGACAGAACCAGGCCAGGAAGGAGAGGCAACGTCTGTCTCATTTACGAGCCAGAAAGAATGAAAACAAAATTGCTGTTGGAGAGGGCAGTGTGAGGGGAAACTTGGATTTACATAGCAATAGGTAGTATGGTTTAAATTCGTTAAATTGGCACATCTGCCTGAGTTACTAATCCGAGAAACCGCAGATTGGCTTAAGTAGCTGTCCCGATCATCCGGCTTCGCTGTTAGAATCGTGACTTCTATTGTTACTCTGGAGCGTCCAGACTCCTCCTTGGCACAGAGTTTCTAATTGAGGCAGGCCTCTGTGCAAGTGATTCTCCCCAAAACCATCTTTAGTCGCTAGCAAATTCCTGTCCTTCCAATTGTGACCAGAGACACACAGATACGCAGACATACACACACAACATGAAATGGTTATTCAAGGTGATTGGCTGGGCAAGGTGTGTTTTCTTTTTTGCAGCACTAGCTGGATTGAATCCAGTTCATTAAATATCCATGGACAAACCAGTCAATCCTGTTGACAGGCTCAACCTCATTAATCTCTTGGTGTGGACCAATACGAGTTAAGTTTAGTGCTCAATTTACATGCTTTTCCACAGAGGTAAAATGAATATAAAAAATGCTTCTAAAGGCACTACAGATTACTAATTCATTCCAAAGGCTGTATAGAGGTTAATCTCAACTGTTGCATGTAGATATTTTTGTAAATATCCAACCAAGGAAGAAGACTTTGTATGTTTTCATAATTGCATGCTAAAGGTCATAATATTTATAGTCTAGAACTTCTTTGACCATTGAAATTTCCTAGTCAAGTTTCAAATTATTGTATGTTAATTGAGCATAACATTTTCTTAGAGTCGAAACTTTCTCTTCCAGTTGCTTGATAATGTGGAGAATAAGATGAAAGGCACGTGTGTGGAAGGCACCATACCTAAATTATTCAGAGGCAAAATGGTGGTATGTGGTTACCAGCTTTCAACAATGATTTTAAATGATTTAAGAATGCTAGTATTTTGACAATTAATACTTAAGCCATCTTATTTTCCTTATTTGTAGTCCTATATCCAGTGTAAAGAAGTAGACTATCGATCCGATAGAAGAGAAGATTATTACGATATCCAGCTAAGTATAAAAGGAAAGAAAAATAGTAAGTCCCGTGTACATATTGGCATGACCTTTTGCTAATTTCTGTTTTGCGTTAATGCTTCATTTACCCAAGTGGTTTTCGTTGAAATACTGCATTGCCCAAGTGACGAGTATGTGGCTCACAGAGTGCACACAGGCTCGGTTCCCCACCTGGGTCAGGCCCCATGGCATTCACGGCACGGATATTGGCGCTTCCTGACCACGACCTCCCCTTCTCAAAGGAATCCACTGTTTGGGCCTTTAACCTCCCCTCCTAGGTTATTTTTGCATGTTTGAAATACTTATAGAGATGAGATCATGTAGCTTACAGTGTCTGCTTTGCATTTCTTCTCTTCCACATCATACCCACGAGTAGTGATCGTGTGATCGTTTTCGCTGCTTTATAGTATTCCACATGCGGGGTAAACTGCAGGTGCTTTGAAACCATTCTTGCCTTGATGTTTGGGTTTTCATTGTGGGACTGTTGGGCTGAAGGCTCCTTGACCGTTCTCGTGCCCGGCTTCTGTGCACGTTTGTGTTCATGGTGAGCGGCATTGTTGGCTCCAAGGGTCTGTATACATTCAGTAGGTGAAGCCAGCAAGTTTCTCAGCTCCGTTTATCAAGTCTGGTCCCTCCAGCAGTGAGTGAGAGCTGCCATTGAGCCACACTCCCAGCAGGACTGTCAGCTGTCCAACTGAACGTTTTGGTGGGAGTATGGTGCCATCTCGGTTTTAATACACGTTTCCCTGAAGGTCAGCGACATTGTCACCCTTCCAAATGCTTATTGGCAGTTAGGGTATCTTCTTGAACTTCAGGAATGTATTTAATAGGGACTTAATGTCATCGTTGAGCAGTTCTGTCGCCTGTGATTTATGGATCTGTGTGGATTTACTTTTCATCATGGGCTCTGTTTTCCAGCTTCTTTGCATCCTTATTGGATGCCTGCCATGGTGATTTTTATACCGTTGGGTATGGGATGTTCTTAACCTTTGTTCTGGGGCACGTGGAAGTGACTTGGACATAGGGTGGTTCTTCGGAGGCTCGTTTTTACGCTCTGTCAGGTGGGAGCTCAACAGTGTTAGGCTACTTGGGCCCTCGGCTGAGGCAGCACCGTTCTGAGCCTTCTGCTTGGAGCTCCATGTGTGAGGGGGCTTTTCACCGTGGCTGGAGGGAGTGGAGCAGAGACCATTCGCAGGCCGGCATGAGCTCTGGGGACTGCAATCCCGTCCTTTGGGCACTTCTTTCCCTGGCCCCAGATAGTATCTTCCCTCTGTCAGGGAGACACTGGGCCTTGTTTGGGTTTCTCTTCTGCACAGTGAGCGGGGACAGGTGAAGGGCTCCTTCCAGATCCCGGTTCTGTAGTGCCCATTGTCCAGGGTGTGACCTTGTTGAGCACAGGACATCGAGTCCGGCGCGGGTCATTTGGGCAGGAACAGGGCAGGAGTGCTGCCGCATGCGCTCGGGGTGCTCGCCCGGCGGTGGGCTTTTCGGGGCTGCTCCGCGTGGGGCTCACCTCTGTTCATTCTTGTTGAACGGCATTTCAGAATTTGAGTGAAATCAGCCAGTCGTTCTCTGCTTTTTGTGTTAAGAACACCTGCTCTGAAGGCATAAGCTATTTTATCTATTACTGTTTTCTCTTTTCTCTTTATCCGTAATCCACCCGGAATGGATTTTTGCACGTGGTAGGACGTCAGGACTGATCCCCCGCATATGGGTCTCTGTTGAACCCGTCACATTCTTCCCTTGTTCTGCACCTTTGTCAGCAGACGTTCCTATCCGTGTGGATTTGTTTTTAGCCTCTGTCTTCTGGTCCACTGGTTGTCCTTGGGCAAATTCTCTATCTTGCCCCACGCGCCCCAGCTTTGTTGTGGTTTAACTGGCAAAATCGTAAGCTAATCACAGCGAGCATTGTGATTCTTCTGGACACACTGTGAAGGGAGCACTCCATCCCCGTGAACGCATCTGTCCCTGCACATCGTCCTCTTGTGTGCGAGTCAGAGCGTTTGAGTTCTCTCGTAGCAACAGGAGCTTCCCGGCTCAGTCCCCGTGTTTGACATTAGGCCCTTGTCCCGATTCATCTTACTCATGTCCCATCCTGTCCCTCTTATCCCCACGGTCCTGCTCTCTACCTGCACTGCCTCAGTTGTAGCTTTATGATAAGTGGGTCAAAATGTGTACTTTAAGGTTCCTTGATTTTGTTAAAGTGGGTAAAACATTTGACTCCACATGAACGCTTATAACACCCTTAGGAAACCATGTCGGTGGGGTTCTTAGAGGTTCAGGGCTTCTGTTCTGGAGCTGTGGCGGGGTCGTGGCAGGCGTGGCGGGTGGCGGGTGGCGGGCAGAGGCCGGGAGCCGCTGCTCCGGGCTGCTCTTCTCTCCGCTCTCTTTCCCAGCGTGCCGAAGCGTGTTGGGGCGGCTGCGTTACCATCAGGGCTCTAGTGAAATCATCGGCTGACTTTCTTCACTTTCTCTCTTTCAAGTATTTGAATCATTTGTGGACTACGTGGCTGTGGAACAACTAGACGGTGACAATAAATACGACGCTGGGGAGCACGGTTTGCAGGTAACGTGGGAACTGTGTACCGCCTTTCCCATCACTGTGTTTTCACATCCTTTGCTTCAGTTGTGGACGGGAAAGTCACTTGTACCTTTTTATACGCTGTTCATATTTAGAGCTCAAAAGATTTTACTTCTTAGTGCAGACACTATATTTTGGGGCCTCCGATTGTGCAGCTGGTGGGGCTGAGCTGGGGGCGGGAGGTTGACGTGCAGTGTCTCGGGTAGACCCGTCACCCAGCACACGGGAGACCCCGTCCCGCTGTAGGGAGGCGTGTTCTCCACGGCATCCAGGGCCCTGCTCCTCGCCTCACTGGTTTCCGCTGGAGCTTTTCCTCAGCTTCTAGTTGCAGTAGAAGTTCGTTCTTTCTTGGACTTTGGGCTCATGGGTGGTTTGCACTTTGGCGTGTGTGTGTGTGTGTGTGTGTGTGTGTGTGTGTGATGGGGTTTTCTAAAGGATCTAAAGGATCTAAAGGATCATGGCTTGTAGAACGAGGAGTGCATTTTCTGTTGCTTGTTCTGTGAATACGTGGTGTCCCTGATTGTTTCCCACAAAGCCCCGCGGGGACTCTAAGCTTCTGGCAGAGCACCAAGCACTGTGGACAAGTGACTGGTCAGTCCGTGGCCGGGTGGAGAGACACGGACTGTGGCGTGTTCCTGGCTGCCGGTCAGTAAGTGGGTCAGTGGCATCTTCACGGATGCAGCGTCCAGAGTCTGTTGGATTCATAACCTGGACACATGGGCTCAGCCATTTTATGATTTCCCACACCATCCTGTGTTTACCAAGCTGGCTGTCTTATGGTGCTGGTGTGCCCACGTTTCAGTGAGCCGCAGATCTGCTCTTCTGCTTGGTCAGGCTGCTCAGGATGCTGCGTTGTGGATCAGAAAGTCACTTTGCAAGCATGTGACTAGATGTGCTTAGCAAACAGTCAACTCACAAGAATTGCCCTTGTCCACACTGGATGGTTTGGGGTCTGGGTGAGCAGTATGTATTTTAGAATCATAGCCTCAATGGACTGTGGTAGAGAAACAATTCTTTTATTGTTCTTTTAAGTTATATCAAAACCATGCCGTTCCTTTGTATGGCAGGTTCCTTGGGTTTTCATTTTTCTTCCCAGAGATACTTTGTCGTCTTAGGCACGCTAATGCGACATCAGAGAGCCTTGTCTTGTGGCTTGTCACAGGCACAGTTCCTCGGCTGGACGTACCCAGCCCCGGAAGGAAGGTCTGAATCAGAAGCTGAGCTGTGTTGAGAGCCCGGTGGTCTGGTAGTGGTGGGGTTGGGCAGAGGCTTATTTTCGTGAGGAAACCAGAGGCGGCTGAGGTGGGGCGAGGCGTGTGGGAGCTGTGGAGTCGGCCCCCCCCCCCCAGAGGAGGCCTTGTTGAGAAGCGGGGCACCTCCCGCTGCACCGAGGCCGCGTTGCTGATGTGAGGGTCTTGCTGCTATCGAGTGAGGACAGTGTTCAGAAGTGGGTTGGACTGTAAGCGCCGAGTGCGTGCTGTGCATCATGTGCTCTGAAGTGAACGTGCTCCGAGACCAGGGGCAGGAGGCTGCTGTCCGGTCGCCGTCCCGCCCCGTGCCTGTGAGCAGCCACACTTGTTGCGGCCAGGTGTCTGTGAGCACGCCTGATCTCGCCTCCCTGCAGTCCCCGGCGTCTGCCTTTCCAGTGCATGGTTTTCTGTGTTTTTCCATATTTCCTATCGTGTTTAATGACTATAACACACCAGCAAGTGATTAAACCCTAATTTACTTAGCTGTTCCCCTGTCGTTGGGCATCAGAATATAATCCAGAGTAAATCGCTCACACACAAGCTCTTGCAGCAAACCTGAGAAAGAGCTAAGCAGAACATTTTACTTTATTTTTTATTTTTTTTAAGATTTTATTTATTTGACAGAGACACAGCAAGAGCAGGAACACAAGCAGGGGGAGTGGGAGAGGGAGAAGCAGGCTACCCGCTGAGCAGGGAGCCCGATGCAGGGCTCGATCCCAGGACCCTGGGACCATGACCTGAGCGGAAGGCAGCCGCTTAACGACTGAGCCACCCGGGTGCCCCTGACTTTATTTTTTAGTTGAAGCGTCGTTGACGTGTGCGGTATTACACTTGCTTCAGGCGTGCTGCGTAGTGATGCCGTGTTCACATACATCATGAAGTGCTCACTACAGAGTTCGCATGGTGCTGCTGACTCTGTCCCTACACGTACTTTGTATCTGTGACCTGTTTTGTAACTGGAAGTTCGTATCTCTTGATACCCCTCATCTGTTTCGCCCCTCCCCCACCCCGCCCTCTGACAACCACCAGGTTTTCTCTGTTTGAGCTTGGTTCTCTTCTTTTGTCTTTGTGTGTGCGCATTTAAGATTTTATTTGTCAGAGAGAGGGAGGGGGTGGAGAACGTGCAAGCTGGGGGAAGGGGAAGGGAGAGGGAATTTCAAGCAGACTCCGCTCTGAGTTTGGAGCCCAACGGGGGCTTGATCTCACCCCTGAGATCAGGACCTGAGTGAAACCAAGAGTCGGATGCTTAACTGACTGAGCCACCCGTGAGCCTGTTTCTTTTTTTTTATTTATTTTTTTAATTTTTTAATTTTTTTTATAAAGATTTTATTTATTTATTTGAGAGAGAGAGAATGAGAGAGAGAGCACGAGCGGGGAGAGGGTCAGAGGGAGAAGCAGACCCCCCGCTGAGCAGGGAGCCCGATGTGGGACTCGATCCTGGGACTCCAGGATCATGACCCGAGCTGAACGCAGTCGCTTAACCAACTGAGCCACCCAGGCGCCCGCGTGAGCCTGTTTCTTAAACAACATTTTAAAAGCACCCCAGCTGGATACCTACCCTTCCTCTCCCACCAAATCTCTCCAACCGCTATTGCTGTCCTTGCTTCAGGGACTAAGTAGGGCTGAACTAAACTTGCATTTCTTTTTCAATGTTCAGGAAGCAGAGAAAGGTGTGAAATTCCTAACTTTGCCACCAGTGTTACATCTACAGCTGATGAGATTTATGTATGACCCTCAGACGGACCAAAATATCAAGATCAATGATAGGTAATTTATAGTGGGATGTGAAAGTTAAGATTGAATCATCGCCTGACTTGGGGGTCAGTCTTAGCGCTTTGTTTATTAGTCTTTTTATATTTTCAGTGCATCTCTGATGTATTTAGGTCTCTCTCTTGCCTCACTGTCCCAAGAATAATGGTTTTAAAGGGATAATTTCCCTTATGAGATTTCAGAGGCTGTTCCTCCCATTGCTCCCTCTTAGGGAACCCCAGCCCCCTCCACACTGGGGCACATGGAGGTCTGAGGGGAGGGGGCTTTCTGCTCCACCTGTTTTGCACTCACCAGAATGCCGCTGTTAACCTCAGGAGTGGAATTTGATGTTGCTGTATTTGTTTAAATACCATCCTCCAATATTTTGTAATCTCTCAGTTGGTATTCTAGAATGTGTTGGAATTTTCAGGAAGATGATGTAGATGTATGTGTGTGCCTTATTCTAGGTGTTTTCCCCGTTCTTAAAATGCCAGATAAAAAGAATGATAGTAAATACTACTTTACTTGGTTTAGAATACAGAACTTTGGTACTGGTTAGTTTGGGCACAGGATAGAGGTTGGTTAGTCACCCATCAAACTTGAGGGAGAATGGACCCAGTCAAATTATTTGCCACCAGCCGGGTCTTTGCTCTTTCATTCTTGCCCATCGCTCTGGAATCTGTACGAAACAGTCTCCACCAGACCTCACAGATTGGCGTCCCGCAGACCAAGGCCAATCTGCTGCTGTGTTTCGTTGGGTCCCCACCTTGCTTTTGTTTCTGTTTTTATTGGCATTAGTTGCCAACATTAAAAAACAACAACAACAACCCCCCCCCCAAAAAAAACCCATCAGATTTCACGTAAAAGCCCAGATTTCTGGCATCCTTTAGGAATTCTGAACATTTGGCAGCGCAGCCAGGATTGCTGAGGGCGGCACTGGGCTGGTGCTGGGGCGGCTGCCCCTTCAGACTCTGAGCTTGCTCTCCGAGTCCTCGACCACCCGCCTCTCAAGGCACTGCCGATTAATTTCGACCGTGTTGTTAAAATGTTTATGGACCCAGTCATTTAAAAGCAAATCAAGTTCAGGATGTCTTTAGAAATCATGGGGTGTAGGGGATCCTTGCTTACATGTCTTTGTTGTTCAGATCCGATTTCCTGTGTTTCTCAAACGTACAGTATATGCTCTGTTCTAAGTTCTGGACAGCCAGAATTCATTAATAACATTTGGAATTACCCACATCCTAGAAGAGTCACGGTGTACATCTATCACAAGACTGGCTGTTGTGTAATATCCTGAATTTGAAATTCTGTCAAGCATCATCTCAGTGCATTTAGAGCATTTTCCTCCTACCTAGCTTCAAATTTTTTACTGCTGTCTGAATAATTAACTTGTTCTAATGAATGGGAGCTGCCTCCGAAGTGTTCATGGGGTCTCCCAAGTCACATTGATACTTGCCTTTCCAAATAAAGATGAGCCAATAAATTAGAACGTCTAGCAATAAATAAAGTTTATCTTTAAACTATTTCACGTGTGAATGAAACCTGGATTTCTTTAAAAATGTTTTTTAATAGGTTTGAATTCCCAGAACAGTTACCACTCGATGAATTTTTGCAAAAAACAGATCCTAAGGACCCTGCAAATTATATTCTTCATGCAGTCCTGGTTCACAGTGGAGATAATCATGGTGGACATTATGTGGTTTATCTGAACCCCAAAGGGGATGGCAAAGTAAGTGCTGGGCAGGGGTGGAGTCGGATGTGATGGTGTGTAGGGCATTCACCCTGGCACTCAGCTTCACCTTAGCCCGGTCCTGCCTGATGGCCTGGATAGTGAAAGATCCCCCCCGGGCTCTGATTTATCTCTGTGCTCTCATGCATTAATTGCTGATACTTTAAAGGTGAATAGTAAATTAGCGATTATACTGTATTATGCCTCTCTTTATTAGTATTGAGCGTTGAACCTTGATCCCTTTGTATGTGAAGTGTGGCACCTATTTCCCACTTAAGAACACCAGCAGAATAATCATCCGCGGCTGGGCCCAGGCCGGGGAGGCAGTGCTGGTGGCACGTCATTCTGCAGGCCTGGTTGTCTGCGCTCTGTGACCCTCCGGCTGCCCCAGGTTTGCGTGGATCTGCTCTCTCGTAGTCGTCCCCAGGGGACGAGGGTCTCCTCGGGCTCTGTGTCCAGGCCTATAGGGCCAGTGAGGAACAGCGCAGAGGCTGAGCCCACCTCGCTCGAGCTGAGGAGATTTGGTGGAGAGACCCACATAGCACCAGACCACGATGAACCTTTCACTGTAAGATTTAAGTACCGTTGAAAGTGACTTGATCCACAATGAAGAGATTGGAAGATAAGTATAATGTACAACTCTGCTGACTTTTTAAAGTCAGGCCCTCACTTGCTGTGACACTATGTCATGAGATAGGATCAAATGTCCCCATTTAATTTTATAACTCTACCATAAAACTTCGATTTTACAAGCGGCGTAGGTGTGCTCTATATGGTTTTCTCAAATGTGTAAAGAGTTGTACTGTCGGCCGATTGAATGTAAATTGAAGCAGGCTGTTGGAGTGTAAGAACTGCCAACAGACGCGCCTTCAGAGCCCGCCCCCGCCCCGCCTACCCCGAATGCGGGCTGGAGTCGGCCGGGGTGCCGGGGAGCTTGGTGAGAGGCCGGCTTACCTGACGCGGCGCCCGGGGCCGGCACATCCTCAGATGACTCGTTTTAGGAGAACACCGCCTCTTTGTGTGCTTCATCTCTGCCGCGTCTCCTTGCTTTCCTTGTCAGTGGTGTAAATTTGACGACGACGTGGTGTCCAGGTGTACGAAGGAGGAGGCCATCGAGCACAACTACGGGGGCCACGATGACGACCTGTCCGTGCGGCATTGCACCAACGCATACATGCTGGTGTACATCAGGGAGTCCAAGCTCAGTGAGTAGCACCGCTCGCTCGGCTCCGCGCTGCAGGCCAGAGTCCCCGATCCCTGGGTGCTGCCCAGCTCTACCGGCTGTCCCCACGTGGTCGCGGTCTTGGCTCGCATGGCCCTGGTCCCTGCACCTCCAGGGGACTCGCGGTCCTGAGTAGTTTCACTCGAATAAGATTGCTGTATTGACAACCACGTGGCATTGGGGCCTTCTGAGGAGGGGAGCAGAGAACCTGCACACAGGTGAGCGAGAAGGCACGTTTGTCGTGCAGGTGAGGTTTTACAAGCGGTCACTGACCACGACATCCCTCAGCAGTTGGTAGAGCGACTCCAGGAGGAGAAAAGGATCGAGGCCCAGAAGCGGAAGGAGCGGCAGGAAGCCCACCTCTACATGCAAGTGCAGGTCAGCCTCGCTTCTGCGGCGTCACTGCCCCCGTGGCGGGGGCTTGCTCCCTGAGCATTTGTGACTGAGGGGCCGCTCAGGGGAAGGGCCCCCAGACTGAGCCACGCTCTCTCAGCGTGGGCATGGAGGAGCTCAGGGGGGGAGGGCCCCCGGAGGGGGGCGTGGGAGGGCGAGCTCGCGGTGGGAGGTGGCGCTCCAGGCCATGGAGCGGCGTCACCGGTGATGGGGAAGGAAGGAGAGCTGGACGGGGAGGTGAACTTCCAGAAGGTTTGGGTTTATGGTTCGGTTGCTCTATTGGGAAGTGGGTGCTGCTTTCAGCAGGTTGGTTGCCTGGGAAGAGGAGCTAGCTTGGCGTCCTGGCTGGGCCCGGGCTGCATCCAGAGCCCGCCACGCTTCCAGCTCGCCCTCCAGGGAAGGGGTGGGGGTGTGTGGAGGTGCAGGTGTTTGTACTTTTTTTTTTTTTTAAGATTTTATTTGCGAGAGAGAGAGAGAGAGAGAGAGAGAGCACAAGCAGGGAGGGCAGGGAGAAGCAGGTTCCCTGCTGAGCAGGGAGCGCAGTGCAGGGCTCAATCCCAGGACCCCGGGATCATGACCTGAGCCGAAGGCAGATGCTTAACCGACGGAGCCACCAAGGCATCCGTGTTTGTACTTTCTAACTAAACACCTGATTTCATCCTTCGTCATCTTGATACTTTTCTCTTTGGGTCTCTGGAAGAACGGTCATTGAAGCCAGAGACTAGCTCTTTTTAGCTTGTTACTGTTGAAACTTTGTTTTGCTTGGAGTGGTCTCATGGCATCTCTGCGTCCGTTGGAAACTGTTGTGTGTTTTCTTGTGTACTTTCAGATAGTTGCAGAGGACCAGTTTTGTGGCCACCAAGGAAATGATATGTACGATGAAGAAAAGGTGAAATACACTGTATTCAAAGTATTGAAAAACTCCTCCCTGGCTGAATTTGTCCAGAACCTCTCTCAGACCATGGTGAGTGCCGGCCCTTCTGGGGATGGTTGTTTTCATCTCCAGGTTCTGTCTGCTTTCCTCACTAACTGGACGAGCTGGGATCGGGCATTTGAACCCAGGTGTCCCGGGAACCCTGGAAGCGGGGGGGCTCTCTCTAGTCCACATCAGCAGGGAGAGCTCAGACTATCATTTTGTTTCTTCTTATCCTAGAATCATTTACATTCATACGGAATTAAAGTATGAGCTGATTTTTTTTTTTTTTAAAGATTTGATTTATTTATTTGACAGAGATGGCGAGAGAGGGAACACAAGCAGGGGGAGTTGGGAGAGAGCAAAGCAGGCTTCCCGCCGAGCAGGGAGCCCGATGTGGGGCACGATCCCAGCACCCTGGGATCATGACCTGAGCCGAAGGCAGACACTTAACGATTGAGCCACCCAGGTGCCCCTGATTTTTTTTTTTTAATTTAGTGTAATTTTTTTCAGGGATTTCCACAAGATCAGATTCGATTATGGCCCATGCAGGCAAGGAGCAATGGAACCAAACGGCCAGCAATGTTGGATAACGAGGCGGACGGCAACAAGACGGTGAGGGCGCGTGAGGGTGGCGGGCGCCTTGCACCTCGGTCAGAGTCGCTCTGCGCCGCGGTCGCTTGTCTGCCTCTGGCCCGCTGAGTGGCGGGCAGCCGTGCTCTTCACTCTCACTTAGCCCTGGAAATACTCTAACACCAGCATCTCTTTTGGAAATAGATGATTGAGCTGAGTGATAATGAAAACCCGTGGACGATATTCCTGGAAACCGTTGATCCGGAGCTGGCTGCCAGTGGAGCCACGTTACCCAAGTTTGACAAAGATCGTAAGTGCCCCCGGGGCAGCAGAGCTGGGGCCCAGGACCAGCGTCTAGACACACATGGGCTTAGGCATGCTTCCCTTGCCAAGAGGTCCGGTTCCAGAAATGCCCCTGAACCCCTTCCCGTGTTGAGGCTTCTTGGTGAAGCTGGGCGGGCCTGACTGGCTGCTGGTGGCGAGCAGGCCGCGGCCGTGCTGAGTCCGCGTGGTTTGCCGCGCGCCTCACAGGGGCCCACAGAGCCGGGCTGCAGAGCCTCCCTGCCCAGGGCCGGGTAGTAAGTGTCTCACGCCTGTGGGCCGTTGGCGGCCTCTACCGCCCGAAAGCGGGTGCAGAAACTCGGCAACGAACAGGTTGGCCGTCTGCTGGCACAACTCTGCCAAAACGGGGGTCAGAGTCTGCTGACGGTCGCTCTAAAATGGTCAGTTCTTACTGCTGCAAAGACACACAATATTAGCATTTTCTCATGGCAACACTCAGCTAGCTGGTAGTACCTATCCTTGAAAATAAGATGCCTCATAAGTTCACTGCCCTTGGTCCCATCCTCACTGCCTCGGATTACTGTTGCCCGGGGGCTGGACGTGCCGAATGATGCTGTCCTCCTAGGGTCAGTCAGCGTTTTGATGAACCTCACCTGACATGGTAGCTTTTGGGTGCCAGATGCTGTCACTTGGTTGCCTACTATTAATATTTTTAGGACATTGTCCTAAGTGTTAAGATCCTAACAAAACCTGTTTGTTAACCTTGTAGATGATGTCATGCTATTTTTGAAGATGTATGACCCCAAAACACGGAGCTTGAATTACTGTGGGCACATCTACACACCAATATCCTGTAAAATACGTAAGTCCTACTGCCCTCACCGTTGGAGTTGGTTTTGCTAAAGTCTTGGTCCGTTACAGCTCTGGATTCTTTGTTTTTCTCGAACGCAGGTGACTTGCTCCCGGTTATGTGTGACAGAGCAGGATTTATCCAAGATACTAGCCTTATCCTCTATGAGGTTTGGATGGCTTGTTTTTCTGTAATCAGTGTATCGTTTGTGGTTTGGGGAGGGCTTTTCTTGTTTGTTTTGCTAGCCCTGACTTCCTTGTTGTGTGCAGTCTGCAGCTAAGTGGTGGGGGCCTCGGGTGGTGTCTAGTAGAGGGTCACGTTTGTAGATGTCTGATTTTTCCTCATTCAGGCTCGGTGATCATTACGTCTTTGTGGGTAGTAACGTTCCCATTAGCACTCTCATTAGAAACGTAGGGCCGAGAGAACAGAATTCTCGGGGAGAACACCTGCGGCGTCTGGTCGTATTAAACGTTAGGCAGACGTTCCCTGGTAACCATTCATCTCTCTTACTGTAGGAAGTTAAACCGAATTTAACAGAGAGAATTCAGGATTATGACGTGTCTCTTGATAAAGCCCTCGATGAACTAATGGACGGTGACATTATAGTCTTCCAGAAGTAAGTACTTTTTGAAGGACTGTTTCACTTTGTACTAAGAGCGAGTTTCCCCATAAGCCCCAGAAGCAGGAAACAAAACTGTGTCAAGACGCTGAGTTAGATTTTGTTTAAGTAGCTGAGAATGTTGACAGAAGTCGGCCTCTCCAGGTTTGGGGATCGTGGGCAGTGAACCTTTTGCTCATGTAACGAATGGTCTCATTTCCTAAGAATCCGTGATGAGCACGGCAGCTCTTAGTGGGGTGGCAGAAGTCCTTCCAACAGTAGCAGGCTGGTTTTCCTTCCCCTCAGCATGAGCATCCCTGGCACACACCTCCATAGGCAGTTCGTCTAGGGCCCGTCGGACCAGCAGGTCTGCCGTCTTACCGCTTTGCCAGCAAGCAGCCTTGCCTGGGCTCTTGCAGAAGCCACCTGGCCGTGGCGGGCTTGAGCACCGGTGATGGGGCCCCTGAGAGCAGAGGTTGGCAGACTTGTGTTTGGAGGACCAGGTAGTAAATATCTGCTGCCTTAGCAGGGAGGTGGTCGCCTGCCAGCTCGGGGTCAGAGAGTGGGCTCTGCTGTGAGGCCGAGTCCTTCCCTGTGTATAAAATGGGAGGACATGGTTTCGTGCCCTTGTCAGGATGCGAAGCAGGGGGCGGTTCGCACTAGCACGTGGGAGCCTCCGAGCACAGCTCCTGTGTGTGGTGGCCTTTCCTTAACTGTCCTGGCTACGGACTCGCTGGGACAGACTCCTGGCATCCACACTGTTAGTCCGTGTCACTGTGGGTTCAGAGGTGATGCCTTTTTTTTTTTTAATAACCATTATCCCTGGCCTGGACTTCGATTCAGTCTGCAATCTGTTTCTTTCTCCCCCTGCAGGGATGACCCTGAAAATGATAACAGTGAATTACCCACTGCAAAAGAATATTTCAGAGACCTCTATCACCGTGTTGATGTCATTTTCTGTGATAAAACAATCCCTAATGATCCTGGATTTGTGGTTACATTATCAAACCGAATGAATTATTTTCAGGTATTTGACAAATGGTCTTTCCCCTTCAGATTCTATACCAGAGAGCCCAAGTTCTTAAAAAGGAAGGGTTGCTGAAGAGAGAGAGGCTGATGGGTTTGGTTCTGGAGGAGGGTGAGGGCCCCATTGTCCGAGCGGTTCTTGAGGGGATTGGTGCTGGTGCTGCCCCCTCCCACCCCCACCTCATCCCCCCCGGCGTGATTTGGTTTGAGATGATAGTTTTTACAGCAGCTTTCCTTCAATTACAACTTGCCATTGGAAAATAAACCTATAGACCTCACCGTTAAAAGTGAGAAACCCTTGGGGCACCTGGCTGGCTGGGTGGGAGGAGTGTGTGGCTGTTGATCTCAGGGTTGTGAGTGGGAGCCCCACATTGTGTGTAGAGTTTGCTTAGATAAATAATCTTTAAAAGGAAAGGTGGGGCACCTGGGTGGCTCAGTCGGTTAGGTGTCTGTCTCTCGATCTCAGCTCAAGTCGTGTGTTCAGGCTACTTTAAAAAAAAAAAAAAGGCAAAAAACCCTTTAACAGGTGATTTCACCGATGTGCCGCCCCCATGGAGCATACACTGGGGAGTGTAGTTTATTCTCAGTCGGTGGTAGATTTTTAGGCCATGTAAATTCAGGCTATTCATTTCACATTTCTTTAAGAACATTAGATAAATAGTTAATGGTAGAGTTTATAAGCAAATTTCAGTTCACTCCCCAACATGGGCCTTCTTTTTTGACTTTGGGTCCCTTCCCTCCCAGGTTGCAAAGACAGTGGCCCAGAGGCTCAACACTGACCCCATGTTGCTCCAGTTTTTCAAGTCTCAAGGGTAAGGCGCTCCCTGGCCCCTTGCTGTTTGGTCTGTACTGCATGCCCTCCATAATTGATCTTGACATTGTGGAACTAATTCCAATAATAGCTGGCTGCAGCATCTGACAGGCCACCGCTTAGTTTCCGATACAGAGTCGTCACCACGCACATCCTGCCCACGCTGCTCCCAGATGTCCGAGTAGTTGGCAGTCTGCCTCATCTAGAGCCAGACTTGTTTAGATACATCACCAACACCTCTCCCGAGCATCCAGCCGGGGCCACCCCGGCCAGGCTCGCGCGTGCCCTGTCCCCATTGCTGAGAGCGCATGTGGGACCGCCAGGGGGACTAAGGGCTCGGGAAACAGGAGTATGGAGGGAAGCCCTGTGCCAGGCCCACAGTTTGAATCTAGGCGTACGGGCAGTGGTTTGTGTTTATGCTAACTCACGGATATTTGTTTTAGGCAAATAAACAAGTCATTTGTTTATATGCTGTTTTCTTGTGCAGTTATAGGGACGGCCCAGGTAACCCTCTTAGACATAATTATGAAGGGACTTTAAGAGATCTCCTACAGTTCTTCAAGCCTAGACAACCTAAGAAACTTTACTATCAGCAGGTATGAGTCCGAATTCATGTAACCGTGGGTCATAAGGAGGTTTGGGTTTTGTGGAGACATATCTGATAGTCTCTCTTTTCTCAATAGCTTAAGATGAAAATCACAGACTTTGAAAACAGACGAAGTTTTAAGTGTATTTGGTTAAACAGCCAGTTTAGGGAAGAGGTACGTGCTTTTTAATGATACGAATTTTTATTCTCATTGGTGGGTGTTTAGTGTTTTTCTAGCTCTTGAAAACTAAAACAACGAAATAAAGGTGTTAGAGGCCCTCTGTCCCCCTCTTGCCACCACCACTGCTTTTGAACCATTTCTGCCTCTGCCTGGCCCTCTGGGCTCTAGCAGCGGGCCTGAGGGCGGGGTGGGTGCTGCCCGCCCACTTGAGGTGGTGGTTCTAGAAAAGTCTTTCCCTGCTTGCACCCTAGTGTTTCGCCTTTGTAGCTCTGCCGGTTTTAAGGAAAATGCTCGCTGTGTGCCATAAAACATGCTCATCTGGGTGGAATTGACAGGCTGACATCCTCAAGTCCAGCCCTGGTTGTTGTCTCGGCTGACACTGTCCTGTTGTCACTTTGCTGAGAGAGCCAGCTAGGAGCTGGCCTTCTGTGGGAGAGTTTGCCGAGAAGCTGTCCTGTAAATGGCAACCTTTTGGCATCAAAGTGGCATTTCTTAAACTCCCCTGCAGGCCTGGGCTGGGGCTGGGGGTCCGAGTTCATGCATCAGGGGCCCTCAGACTGGGGGCGTCGGTGATGTGGTGGGGAGCTAGGGACAACTGAAAATCCCTTGCAGGTTTTTCCCCTCTTCCAGCATCGAGGATGTGCTCGAGCAGACCCCTTACGTTTTCTTTCATCTTGTCATTTCCTAGGAAATCACACTATATCCCGATAAGCATGGGTGTGTCCGGGACCTGCTGGAAGAATGTAAAAAGGCTGTTGAGCTTGGGGAGAAGGCGTCAGGGAAACTTAGGCAAGTATTTCCTGCAGCTGGGGGCGGCCTGCGCCCTGCGGCCGTGTTCCCAGGACCCGCGCAGCAGAGTGGCAGACCGGCTCTCTGCCCGGCTTTTGTGGCGGTTTATAAATATTTCACAATTGAGCCATGTTTTCTTTCTTCCTTCCCTGTCTCCTGACTGTTACTAAGCTGTAGAAAGATGAGATTTGGGTAGAAAAGTCACCCACAGTAAAGAGAGGACTCAAATGGAGCATCAGCTGAAACAGGGCAGAAATCCAGGTTGCTCTTGGTTGCAGTGGAGAAATCCAGGTGCTTCTGATCCATGGGGCTGATACTCCGGCTGCAGACAGAAGCCCCAGACTTGACGGGCAGTGTTTGTTTCAGGGTCGGGCCTTCTCATCCCCGTGCCCTGCCGCCCGCTCATAGGACAAAACAAGCCTTGGGGCTCTTTGCTTCCCGGAATGCGTGCTCTGTGTTATCAATAAAAGAATGAGATCTTTATTCTCTAAAGAGTGCACGAGAAAAACACCACAGGTCCTGCCCAGCTGGGAACCATTGTGGACACGATGTACACAGTTCTTGGAGACTTGGTTTCCCCTCCATCCCTGTGCCCACATGGGGCCGCATGGCCTCAGACTGCAGGGGCCGCCGACGGGGCCTCTGTTCCTCCCCGAGGATGCCCTCTTTGGGCCTTTCAGCTCTCTGAAGAGGAAGAAAATAAGCAAATGTAGATAGCTTTATAATAAAGAATTTCTTTTTAGGAAGCTACTTACCCATCCTTTTTTCTCACACGAATTGATGTAGTTCATTTCCCCCCTTGTTTTGTGCAGGCTGCTAGAAATCGTAAGCTACAAGATTATTGGTGTACACCAAGAAGATGAACTGTTAGAATGCTTATCTCCGGCGACGAGTAGAACGTTTCGAATAGAGGTAACCGGCCCTCCCTCGTGGGCGCCCTGGCCGGTGGGATGGCCACCCGCCTCTCTCCTCAGATAGCCCTGACTTGCGGACATGGCCTAAGTGTTGTGTAGGATACCCGTAGATGTGATCCCTGCAGTTAATTTTACTCTTACACATTTTGAGGAATTAATCCTTTATTGAAATCTTCCTCTGCAAGCACATCAGGTGTGTCGGGTTGAGCGGCATGAGGCCCGCTGACAGCGCTGCTCGACCTTGCCCGCCGTCCGTCACACAGAGTGCTGGCCTGCTCTGCTGAAACCCGCCTGACCCCCCCCTGCCCCTGCCGCAGCGTCCTCCTTGCTCTGGGTCTGACTGCAGAGGTCCCCATATACGTAGGATCGCAGAGGACTTGTTCTCGGGAGTGAGTTCTAAATATGGGCCACCAAGCAAGTCTGGTTAGAAGCTGTGGCTCCCTGTTGATTGAGGAGTGTTTGAAATTTCCAGTTACTAGACTAGTACATCATTTGGTCTCCAGAAACCCAGAGTTTCCTTTAAAAATGCAGATACCTGGGGCGCCTGGGTGGCTCAGTCGTTAAGCGTCTGCCTTCAGCTCAGGTCATGATCCCGGAGTCCTGGGATCGAGCCCCGCATCGGGCTCCCTGCTCCGCGGGAAGCCTGCTTCTCCCTCTCCCACTCCCCCTGCTTGTGTTCCCTCTCTCGCTGTGTCTTTCTCTGTCAAAAAATAAATAAAAAAATCTTAAAAAAAAAAAAAAATGCAGATACCTTCCAACTCGGAGCTCTCCTCATTCTAACAAGACCCAAACCTGGCGTCACCCACAGTGATGCCACGTTGGAGCATCGAGTCAGAAGCACATGCGGAGTTTGTTTGCGTAGACCGCGTCGCTCAGCTCTGTGTATCTCCTTCTGTCCCCAGGAAATACCTTTGGACCAGGTGGACATAGACAAGGAGAATGAGATGCTCGTCACCGTGGCGCACTTCCACAAAGAGGTGTTTGGGACGTTCGGGATTCCATTTTTGCTGAGGATACACCAGGTGAGGGTGTTTGGTAATAGGTCGAGTATCCTCCGTCTCGTAGTGCTTTGGGATTCATGCTGCTGAATCTGGGCTCTTCTGGGCTGATGATGAGCTTTGGTGGTGTCCACGTGGGCCACGAGGGGCCGCCGCCACGGAGGGGCGCACACAGATGAGTGTGCACACACGTGTCCTTTACCGTTCGTAGGGCGAGCATTTCAGAGAAGTCATGAAACGGATTCAGAGTCTGCTAGACATCCAGGAAAAGGAGTTTGAGAAGGTACACACGTCTTGGGCACTTGTGAGGGATGTCGGGCAGCACCCCGAAACCTTGGCTCAGAAAGCAGCCGAGACTTTGGCCAGAGGTGTGCGTTTGCTTGTGCCCAGAGTTCACGGAGGAGGGGCCCTTCTGTCTTTCAGTTTAAATTTGCCATTGTGATGATGGGCCGACACCAGTACATTAACGAGGATGAGTATGAAGTGAACTTGAAAGACTTTGAGCCCCAGCCTGGTAAGCGCCCTCCCGCGGGCCGAGAAGCGGGCGGCCCGCCCCGGGTTGCAGTGGCGTCTGTGAAGCAGGGAGGAACAGTGCGTGACCAGGGTTGAGACGTCGGTGGCCTGGTCCGTGAGGGTGGGCGGTGCTTGGCTCCGAGTCCCAGCTTCCCCGGTAGCCACACCTCGGGTCGGCCACTGGCCCTGGGCTTCTAGGACTTGCTCTCCGTCCGGTCTCAGCTGTGTCTCTCTCTCCACCAGGTAACATGTCTCATCCTCGGCCTTGGCTAGGGCTCGACCACTTCAACAAAGCCCCAAAGAGGAGTCGCTACACTTACCTGGAAAAGGCCATTAAAATCCATAACTGACTTCCTTACCCACTGTGTGCAAGGCGAGGGGCCGTGCGTGGGTGTGTGCCCCTTTTTAACAGCCTAGAACTTTGGTACACGTGCACTCTATCCGAAGTCTTCAGCAAGGGGATTTGCTGCTGATGTTAATTTTATTTTGTTGAGGCTGTTCAGTTTGGCTTCTCTGTATCTATTGACTGCCCTTTTTGAGCAAAATGAAGGTGTTTTTATAAAGCTTGGATGCCAATGAGAGTTATTTTATGGTAACCACAGTGCAAGGCGACGGCCAGCCTCGCGGGGGAGAAGAGGTGAGGGCCTTGAGGCTCTGGCGAGAGGCCTCTGGTCTGTTCCTAGCTGGCGGAGGCCGCCTGGCTGCCTTCCTAGGGTCGCGGTCACCAGCCCCGCGGCTGGTCTTGCGTGTAGGCTCGTCTGACGTATTTCCCTCTCAGTTCTACTTGCCATGACCTTTTGTGCATCTGTAAAGGCAAAACAGAGAAACTCACAACCTAATAAATAGTGCTCTTTCCTTCACTGCGTGTACTGTCCCCCTTCCTCGGTCCTCTCCCGCTGCCTGGGTCTCAGTAAACGTGTCTCACCCTGCCAGTCACCCCGCTCCGCAGCCTGCTCGCAACGTGGAGGCACTGAACACAAATACGGGCCTGCCAGGCGGGTCGGGGTCTTTTTATTCAATTGAAAACACTGTCCAATGCAGTTAAGGTGTATCTGCTGCCTCGGCAGACCTAACGATCTCACCCACTCATACAGGCAGGTGAAGCAGTTACCAGTAGAATTTCTTCGAAACGGAACAGACAGAAGGAGAAAAGGAGAGCCTTTTAGCAAAGAGGGCATGCTCACTAGTGGTCAGTAAGCTGTTGACTTTGTAAAAAAGTTAAAAAAAAAAAAAAAAAAGAGAAATGAAATTGTATATTTAATGAATGAACATGTAAAATTCGCCACTGGGAGGAGGTGACTTTGTTGGGTGCATCTAAGTGACTCTCACTGATGTTGATATTCATTGTGTGTAGTTTTATTTCAGTCCCAGCCTTGTTTCCTTTTATTTTGGAGCTAATGCCGGCTGCGTGTCTAGTTTTGAGTGCAGTAAAATAGAATCAGCAGATCACACTTATTTTTCATCCTTTTCCAGGATTTTTGTTTGTTTCTGTAGCAGCAATGTACACCAACTCTTCCTGTATATTGCCTTTTTGCTGGAAAATGTTGTATGTTGAATAAAATTTTCTATAAAAACTATAAATCAGTGAGTGACGTGGAGGTCGAGGGAGGTCTGTGTCCCCTCTGCTGGTCGTGTTGCTCTCGGACGGTCCTGGTTTCCTGGGGGTTTTGGGATTTTGCTTCTTCCTAGTTCCGTTGAAGCTCAAGCAAGAGGAGGTTTTCTAGGAGGAAGCCGGGCATGCAGGAGGGGGCTGGAAACTACGGGAACGGTGGGAGGTGCTGCCCAGGGGAGCCGTGTGCGGCTCACTGCCCGGCCCACTGTGCCACCCCGCGTGGGTTCCTGGGCTCTGGGCTGGTCTCTGCTGCGGAAGGACTTCGTTTCCAGGTTTCCACGGCCCCGCGTGTGCCTTCGTTCCCCAAGAGCTGCCTCCCGGGGCGTGTGGGCGGCACGTTGCAGGGGTGCCCTCCACGCCCGAGTCCTTCTGCTGTAGGAGGAGGAGGTACGGGCAGGCCAGAGAGGATCTTTTTCTGCGTGTTTGACTTTGGGCATTACACGGTCGATCTCGTGTTTCCGCTTTGGCTGTGGGTCGGTTCTCGTTGGGTAGCTGGCACAGCGTTCTCCCTGAAGGTACCAAGTGACTGTTTGTACGGAAGCCTGATGTTGTGGACGTGTTCTGCGTTTACTTCTTCATTCCGTCCCAGCTGTGGGGTTGAGCGTCTGAATTCGTAGAATGTTTCTTGGGGTACGGGGTGGAACTGCCTTTAGCTCATTCTAAACCCCGAGGACTTTCCCATCTGTTGGCGGCCGTCAGAGTCCCCAGACGGGGAGTCCCTTGGGAAGCATGCTGTAACAGGACTGTGACCTGCACGCGGGCGCCGTGGGCGGAGAAAAGGCGGGAAGTGCCTTCCCGTGGGGGCAGTGGGGGCATCTTTGGAACGCGTTGCTGGCCTTTCTCGGAGCTCCAAGGCGGCGGCCTCGGGGACCACCACTTCCCGCAGGAAGGGGCGTGTGTTGCTAAGGTGGTGAACGGTGGGGTCTGCGTGTGTGCCGCTGGGAGGTGCGGCTTTGGTGCGGAACGAAGCGCCAGGGTGAGGTGCCCCGACCCCAGGTGGGCGATCGGTGCCTGACGGTGGTGAGCAGGGGACGGACAGTGGCGTCTCAGGACCGTGTCTTCCCAGGCAGGCCTCAGCCAGGGCTTTCCCGCCGCCCGGGGACGGAGACCCGTGAGGACGTTGCCGAAGTGCCTGGTGCGAACGCGCAGTGCGGGCGGGGCAGGCGCTGGCTGCGGGGGCCTGTGTGCGGCTCCCGGGCGGCTCTGCTCGGCCCCGCTGCTTGTCTGGGGGCCGCCACCTGCCATACGGCACGCGGGGGAGCCGGGGTTCCAGCAGAACTTGATCAAACCAGGCAAAAGTGGTCAGAGCTCACTGACCCTGATGGGGGGGGGTCGGCCCACGCGGGAGAGGCTGCCAGAGAACGCCCGTGGCGCCAGGCCCGGCCCCTCATGGACACCCCGGGCGCCCGTGTCAGATGTTGTGGAGAACCTTGTGCCCCCGCGGAGTCCCGTTGGGGGCCCCGAGCCTCTCCCTGCATCTTGCCGTGTCTGTGCGAGCTCCGCGCTGTGGAGGAGCCCCCCCTCCTGCCCGCCCGCGTTGGGGGCTCTCTGTGCCCCTGCTGAGCTCCTCGGGTGTTGCCCAAGGGGCTGAGAGTGGTTTTAATTTAACTTAAATCGCAACAAGGGGCTAACCTCTACAAGGTTGGAAAAGGCCGTTCTTTATTTTTTTAGATTTTACTGGACAGAGCGAGAGAGCACAAGCAGGGGGAGCAGAAGGAGAGGGAGAAGCAGGCTCCCCGCTGAGCAGGGGCTCGATCCCAGGACCCCAGGATGACGACGTGAGCTGAAGGCAGACGCTTAACTGAGCCACCCAGGCGTCCCTGGAAACGGCCGTTCTAACCAGATTTTCCCCATGTTCTGGGTTGTTCCAGCAATTAGCTCATTTGGAGCCTCAACTTAAGACCTAAAACACTAGTGGGTTTGCCTGACCTTTTCATGAAAGAGCCTTCCAGAGCTTTCGTGTACTGGATGGGAGCAAAATTAAATAACACGAAGCTCCCCGAGGTCCTTTGCCTTGCCAGTGGGGAACAGGGGCCTGTGCAGACTCACCCTTCCCGCCTTCCTCTTGGAGGGAGGCTTTGAAGCCAGGCCTGTGGGGGGTTTTCAGAGGGCTCAGAGCAAAGCTGCAGGGAGGATCCCTACGCATCTGCCCTCCGAACCGCCAGTGGATGGATCCAGGAGTGGGCATGCAGGTGTTCACACCACGGTGTGGCCTGAGTTGGTACAGACTCGAAGATGTGATAAAATGGGGCGCCTGGGTGGCTCAGTCGTTAAGCGTCTGCCTTCGGCTCAGGTCATGATCCCAGGGTCCTGGGATCGAGCCCCACGTTGGGCTCCCTGCTCCGCGGGGAGTCTGCTTCTCCCTCTGCCTTCTGCCCCCACTGGTTGTGCCCTCTCTCATAAATAAATCTTTAAAAGGAAAATGTGTTAAAATGTTGGGAGGGGAAAGTACACTCAGAGCCCCCGAGGTGCTTACCCATCCTCTTCCTCACCAGTGAAGAGCCGGTCCCTTCAGGCTCCTTTCTGCAAAGTCAGCCTCGCGGGGGGCAGGCGGCAGAGACGGGCTTCAGCGCCCACAGGCCCTCACCGTCCTCGCCTCTGCGCACACCGCACGGCTCGGCCTGGATGCCCACAGCTCCCCGCGGTGGCTCGGCTTGCGTGAGCGCTCCTGGACGTGGCGGGGCCCCCATGCCGACAGAGGCCCGCTAGCCCCTTAGGCCGCCTGTCCCGGCTGGCAGCACACCCTCCGGCCTGCACCCGTGCTACGGGGGGGGCCGTGTGCCCCCTCTGGGCTTGGGCCATGCTTGGGGGAGAGAGTAGCTAAGACGGCTGTGCCGGCCGTCGCCGTGGAGCACGCGGGGCTGCACCAGCTTGTGCCACTTGGCTGGGCTCTCGGCCTCCCACTTCCCAGGTGCTCCCAGCCGGCCACCCAGGGTGGAAGGAGCAGGGCTGTTCCCGTTTGCCGGTGAGGAGGGCTTGCAGGATCCCAAGGCAGGGGCTCCCTCTGAGCCCCGGGCCCTTGTGGCCACGCTGCCCAGGTGGCCCTCAGGGAAAGGTGCGCTCCGGGAGGAGGAGGCCGCGACCCCCCAGCCTGATTCTAGTGAGGTCTTGGGACAGGACCACTGAGGCCCCCTCAGGGTGGGGCCCCATGTCAAGGCAGTGAGGAGGCCCTGGGATCATGGGCATGGTAGGGAGTGGTGGGCCGAGCCCCACGGACAGCAATTAGCCCAACCGTTGCTGGAGGAGGGGTCCGTGCAGCTGGCCCTTCAGAGGTTTTAAAAAGTTGAAGTCCGGATTTTCATTGTGAATCTCCTGATTTTTAAGTCCACGAATGACATTTTCTTACACTGGGCAGTCAGAAAGGCCCGGGGACTGACTGATGGGCTCACGGCTGGGTGCTGGCCAGAGCTGTGCGGAACCTCGGGGGCTCACGGCCTCGGAAGGGTAGGGTGACAGCTGAACCAGGACAGGGAAGGAGGACCCCGAACCCTGGTGCCCTGGGGCATCGCGAGCAACGTGGCGTGCCCCGTGACAAGTACCTGTCCTAGGACGGAGCACTCCTGTCTGTGGCCCCATCTGGGAATCCCAGTCAAAACCAGTGAGCTGCGTGCTAGGAGCATGGAACCCAAATAAGGCCCTTGGGGTGAGTTCTGCAGATGCATCCGCTTCCAGCTCAAGACCGGCCTTGGCCTCGTCAGCAGAGCCAGACACCCGTGTGACTGTCCCCACATGGCCCGGGCGCCTCTGCACAGGCGTGGAGCTCCTCCAAACCCAAGATTGGCCCAGTCCCAGTGAAGACGTCTCCTGTGTGCTGGTGGCTGGCAGGCCTGCCCTGGCCTCGCTTACTTCCTTCCCTTGCTGTAATTGTGTCCCACTGTGGCTGAGACGGCGCCGAGCCCAGGTGGGTGGCCCATCTCCCTGAGTTCACCTGGCGCCCCCACCCCGTCCTGATGAGAGACGGGTCCCTAGGTACTGAGTGCCCACTGTAGGTCGGGTGCTCCAGGGAGACAGGCCCTGGTTTCTGCAGCTGCTGGTTACTGGGGCGGGGGGCCCTCCTGCCCGGGCTTCCGCAGCTATGGGATGGGGGCACGCTGCCCTCCCGGGGTGGGGAGGGGGATGCCGAGGAGCATCACAGGAAATGTAGTTTTTTTTTTTAATTTTTTAAATTTTTAACCCAGTTTCCTTCTTTCTTGCCCCCTAATTCACCCACTTCCTTTCCCTTCTATAAGAAATTCATTTTCCTTGAAAAGATGGGTGAATAACATTTATCTTGTTTTGCTAAATAAAATTTGTCGGGGGGGGGCACCTGGCTGGCTCAGCCGGAAGAGCATGATCTCAGGGTTGTGAGCTGGAGCTCCACATCAGGTGTAGAGATTAATTAAAAACCTTTAAAAAAAAAAAAAAAAACCCCAAAACCAAAAGCTCTCCCTTGGTTGTGCCCCCGGGTTTCCCTATAGGCTCTCCCCAGCCCCACCCCATCCCCTGCAGACCCCGTGTTACCCAGAGGGTATTCTGTTCACCAGCTTGGGGCCTTCGCTGTCCCAAGCATTTGCCTAAGCCCCGCGGATCTGTGAGGCCGTGGGTACCGGGGAGTGAGGCGTCCCCCCCGGCTGGAGGTGCAGAGACGTTCTGGGAGATGCCCAAGCTTGAGCTAATGGGAAGGAGCCAGGAAGGGAGGAATTAACCACACTCGGGTTCTGAGGGGTCAGAAGGGCGGGGTACCACGCCCCCCCTTCATTCCCCCATGGCTGCCTGAGCCCTCAGTGCCAGCCCCGCCCTCCCTGGGCCAGGAGGGACCCCAGCAGGACAGACGTGGGCACACACACAGGGCACTTAACGGACATTTATTTCGCGGACGTCACAGGCGATGGTAGCGGAAGAGCTCTTGCCGGCACACGGGGCACGTGTGCTTCACGTCCATCAAACTGTCCACACAGAAGGGGAGGAAGCAGCATCCCAGGACGCACCTGCAGCCTCAGGAGCAGCGGGGTGTGGGGGTCAGCCCTGAGGTTCCCCCGGGGGCCCCCTCTGTCCTTGCTCCTGCCTGGCAGCCCCCCCCCCCCCAGCGGGGCCCTGCGGAGGTGAAGGCGGGGGGCACTCACCCAAACACAAAGAGGCCGGTACACAACAGCCAGGTGAGGACCCCTGGGACCGGGCTGGTCACTGTGATGATGTAGTTCCCACAGTACCGACATACGGACCGTATGGGGGTGGCAGACCCCATCCTAGGCAAGCTGGTGAACACCGCTGGGGGTGGGGGATGGCAGCTCAGACCCTGGCCCCCTCCCCGCCCTCCCGGTGTCCACCACTGGCTGGGCCCTACTGCGTGTTCTCTGTGCTCCCCTGCGCGTCAGGTCCCCCCGGGGGGGGGGGGCTCCGACTTCCCCTCACAGTTCCATTTCCCACCACCCACTGCCACTAGCCTTTAGGACCCAGGGGCCTCCCTCCGTCAAGACACCCTGTCTCCCCTGGCCAGGACACCCAGGGAATTGGGGAGCATCTCTGGGTTGGAACTGGGCCCCTACAAATCAGCGAGCCCTCCAGGATAGCGTGCTCGTCCGTCCCCTTCCCGGGGTGTCCATGACGGCCGAATCCCCGCCCTGGGTAAAAAGCTCCGACACCTTGGTGAAGCATGGTGGGAAAGCAACAAAACCGAGAACCCACCTGTTGGCGTTCTCGTGTCTTCCTCTTGCATTTGCACAGTGGGGCCAAAATACGTGTTTAGCTATTTAAACACCACAGCCATTTCTACCATCTTGGGTGTGCGGAGAAAGGAGGACTCTGGTGGTGGCTGAGTTTGTTAAAACAGTCCCAGCGAGCTTTATGTTCTGGCCGAGGGCTCGGGGTCTGGTCTGGATAGGCTGTCTGGAGCTTATGGCCTTGGGGTGTGCCAATCCCTTTGGGGTCGGGGGTGAGGGGGAGCAGGGATCTGGAGCCCCAGAACCTTGACAGGCAGGGGTGCAGACTCCCTGGGTGGGCAAGGAGCTAAGGCAAGAACTGTGTGGCTTATATGGGTGTCCCCAATGGTCTCTCCGGCTGTGAGGGGGGTCTTCTTCATCCTGCCCACTGGCAACGTACAGCCCAGCCCTGCAGCGCTCGACCCTTGGAGACCTCTGAAGTGTTCTCAGTTCCCTGGCACCCTTGTGAACCTGGGCGGCGGGGGGTGGGGGGCTGCCTTCCCCTCCTCCCGTTGGGGGTGGTGCATGGCGGAGTAGGGAATGGGGTTTCACCAGGATTTCACTCCCAAAGCCTTCCCTGAGCGCCCACCATGGACCAGCCCCCTCCACCACTGATTTCCCATCAGAGACAGGGCAGCACCAGCCAGCTTGGGGGTCACACAGCAGTGGGGTCCGTGGAGAAGGGCTTTCAGAGGAGGTGCTGTTGGGGCAGAGTCCTGGCGAGTGGTCAGGGTGGTCTGAGCCTGAACCCAGGAAAACGAGGAGGGGAGGGGGGTAGAGGTACTCACCCGGCTGAGCCCCCGGGGGGCCTTGGATGTACATCGGGGGAAGAACTGGAGTTCCTGGAGGCGGAGGACCAGGAGGAAGAGGAAGAGGCTCTTTGGGAGAGAGGAAGGAAACACACCCTCAGATCCCATGGCTTGCTCCGTGCCAGGCGCCGAGCTGACAGTGTGGCCAGCCTGAGGGTGTCACCCACTTTACAGGAGGGCAGGCTGAGGCCTGGAGGAATCAATGTGAGTGGCTGAGGTTTGAACCCAGACATTTCCGGCTCCAAATGTGTCCTCGTGTCCTAGGATGTACGAGCTTCCTGGACGCACTGCCAGGAAGCTGAGGATACAAAAAGAGCACGGGGCCCATAATCTCTCTTTAAAAAACTTTGGAGGGGCGCCTGGGTGGCTCAGTCGTTAAGCGTCTGCCTTCGGCTCAGGTCATGATCCCAGGGTCCTGGGATCGAGCCCCGCATTGGGCTCCCTGCTCGGTGGGAAGCCTGCTTCTCCCTCTCCCTGCCGGTTCCCCCTGCTTGTGCTGTCAAATAAATAAAATCTTTAAAAAACAGTATCTAGCATTTGTTATGTGCCAAACTCAGCTAAACCTTTGACATACCTCATTCCATTGACTCTTGCCAAAACACCAAAGAGGTAGCCATGTGGTATCATTCCAATTTTGCAGATGTGGAGACCAGGCTCAGAGAGGTTAAGTAACTTGCCCGAGGTTGCCCCGTAGGTACAAAAGGTGAGGATGCCCACGTCCAGAGCACATGCCACTGCGTGTTAAGCCCCTTGCCTCTGGACAGGACAGCTCCAAGAGGGGCAGAGTTTCATCTACTCCTTCCGAGAAGGACTGTTTGGGCCCCAGGTCTGCCCACATTGCTCCCAACCTTGGTTCCCTCCTGCCCCACAAGGGGCCTTCCACACCGTGTGGACAGCCAATCTGGCCCCCAGCTCCCAGCCCTTGGTTGATGGATGGGGGTCCATTTCCGTGTCTACGGGGAAGCACACGGACCCTTGGCATGGGGATCTGCCTCTCCCAGGTTAGGGGCCTCGTGGCTTGAAGGGGGCAGCCTGGGGTCCCCCCACCCACAGCCTCTTCCCAAAGTGGGGACAGCCGGAGCACAGGAAGCCCCTCCTCACTTTTTGCCACACAGTCTAGACTCCTGGGGACAGGTGCCCCCAGCAGCCCTGCCTGAAGCTGGGTTTTGTACCCATTTTACAGGTGAGGAAAGTGAAGGCCAGGGGTTACCCGTCACCGGGCCTCACAGCTGAGTTAGCGGCTGCCAGCCTTGCATCAACCAGCTCTTAATCCTCGCAACCATTTTCCAGATAGAAAACGGATCCAAAGAGATTGAGTGACTTGACCAAGATCTCATCAGCAGGGCCAGGACCCCCCCCGACCCTGCCAACCCTGCCAGTCTGGGTTGTGTCTGGCCATGAGGGTGGGCAGGGGACAGGAGGGGCAGGTCGTACCTGATACGAGGGAGCCATTAGTCTTCTTCCTTGACTTTTTAACACTTTAAGAGAGGGTAGGGGATGCTGGGGACCCCACTTTGTCCCACGCTGGGTCACACATTGGGTCCCACGGTCCCCCGGCTGGTGGGGGACAGTAGGAGGACTGGATTCAGCCCCCAGCTGAGCAAGGGGACCCAGAGTCTCCTCTCCTGCTTCCCGTGGGCCCCGAAGTCAACTTGTCACTGGGAGGGGGGTGGTACTCTCACCTTGGGGAGGGTTCCATCTTGGTGCCCTGGACATCCTTTGTTCCAGCAACGGTATCCGGGCAGCATCGAGTTCCGGGCTCTGAGCAGCCAAGCGCTTGTCTCGAGGAGTCCCCATGATGCCACCTGGTTGCCCTGGGACCGGAGTGCGGACCTCCCTGGTGCCTCTTCCCAGGCCTGGCCCAGGTGGAAAAGGCATTGTGATGTGCATCCTCAGGGGACCTAGGGCTGGACTCTGTCACCTCTCTCTGCAGGGGGAGGGTGGGGCCTCCCGGGGCCTGGCGTGGGAAGCCTTCGGAGGTGGCCCTTCTCCCCCCCCCCACCCCCCCACCCCCCCGGGGCCCACTGACCTCCTCAGGGGCCCGGCCGAGTCCAGCCCTGAGTTCCTGGAGCACAGGGGCTGGCAGGGGTGGGGCGGCAACCAATCCAGAGACTTAAAAACCGGAATCCGACAAGAGCTAGAGATTCTGCTTTGAGGAAGTCATCCTGATGTGTGTGAACAGCCGGCCGTGTGGATGGCCACGTCCTGTTGAGAAATGTACGGAGGCACGTGGATACACACTATATATACACCTGCACACTCGTATGTGGTGTCTCCTCACGAATCCCACCACCGCCCTTACCTGGTTAGTGGTGTGAGTTCGGGCAAGATGCTTTCTCCAACCCTCCATCCCCTGGCTTCCTCAGCTGTAAAATGGGGATGCTAGTTGCTCCTTAGAGGATTGTTAGGAGATCATATGAGACACAACCCAAGTACTGCGAATGAAGTGAAGATGGTGTTAGTACTGCAAAACGACTACTGGCCGGAATAGCCCAGGAGAGACATTCCCAATGGCAGAGGGCAGCCCGTGTGTCCAGAGCTGGTTTGGGGCTTTAGCTAGGAATCACGGCCAGTAAGGACAAGGCTTGGCCAATAAACTGTCACAGAACATCGGGGAACATTCCAAACAGCCCTGCTCGCCCCCTCAGATTGACAGAGACCAAAAGTTATGGCGAGTCAGGGGAGATGAATCTTCCCATAAGACCCGATAAGGGGGATCTGGTGATAAGTCAGACACTTAAAGATGTGGGACCCTTGGACCCAGCAATACTCTTCCTTGAAATCCATCCCAAAGACAGACCAGCAAAAGTATCAAATGACGTTGGGACAAGGCTATTTGATGCAGCAGAAAAGACTCGAAATAATCCAAATGTCCATGCATAGCTACTCAGAAACTACCCAAAATGAAGGAGGGAAGGAAGGAAAGAGGAGAGAATGAGAGAGCAAAGAGGATACATTTCATAAATTCCTATGGCGTAGTCTCTCCAAGATACATTGCTAAAAAACCAAGAAGTTATATATAACTATATATATAGTGGGTGTGTGTGCGCGTGCACACGTGTGTGTAAGGAAATGGGGAGGGATATATATAATTTCCAAGACAAACCTCACCACCTATAATGTAGGAACTCAATAAATACTTATTAATTGAATAAATAAGTACAAATAAAAAAAATTTCCAAAACGAAAGAAAAGAACGAGTTTTTAAAAACTAAAGGAGTGTGTACTGTATGATCCCATTTATATGGACTCCCTGATAAGACAAAAGTCGTAGAAGCAATCAGAACAGTGCTTGCCAATCAAAATTGATGTTGACGGAGATGGGGTGGAGGCAGGTTCTCTTTATGTCTTGCTTTATAGGTTTGACTTTGGAACCATATCATTACTTTTACTAATTTAAAAGGAAGCATGGACAAAAGAAAAAAGCAACAGCGAACAACGGACGGCAGCGGAAAACAAACAAATGTGGCCATATATCAAGATTTCTTCCACGGGACACAAAGCACAAGCCATAAAAAAAAACTTGAAAGACGACTTCATCAAAGCACCTGCTCTTCAAAAGACACCGTGGGGGAAGAAAAAAAGTTTAGCCACAGGCAGGAAAACAGTATTTGCAGAACAGGTATACAGAATATAAAAGAACTCCAACTGAACGATTTTAAAAGTGCCATGTTAAAAGTGGACAAAAGACCCAAACAGGGGCACCTGCGTGGCTCAGTCAGTTAAGTGACTGCCTTTGGCTCGGGTCATGATCTCAGGGTCCTGCGATCGAGTCCCATGTGGAGCTCCCTGCTCAGCGGGGAGTCTGCTTCTCCCTCTTCCCTCTCCTGCTCTAATAAATAAATAAGATCTTTTTTAAAAAAAAAGACCCAAACAGACACTTCACAAAAGAGAACATGGCTGTGGCTAATACATACATGAGAAGGTGTTCAGCATCTCTAGCCACCTAGGAAATGTGAAAACCAAAGGGACCTCTGGTTAAATTTTTAAAAATAGACAATCCTAAGTGTTGACAAGAATGGGCAACAACTGGAACCCTTATACGCTGCTGGTGTGGGTGTGAAATGCTGCATCACTTTGGAAAGCTGCACTTTCTTATAAAGGTAAACGCAAGCCCGCCTGTGACCAGCAATTCCACTTCCGGATTTTTGCCCAGGTGAGATAAAAACATATGTTCAAAAAAAAAAAGATAAAAAGGACCCGTATGAGAAGATTCATAGTAGTTGTCTTCCTAATCGCCAAAATTTAGAAACAACCTAGATATCTGTGAACAGGTGAGCGGATAAACATTTATAACAAGGAATACTGCTCAACAGCAAAAGGAAGGAATTATGGATGTACTTGGCAACATGCGTGTGTTGTCAAAAAATGATTTTGAGCAAAAGAAAAACCCTGACCTAAAACAGTACATAACTGGTGATTCTATTTATTTGCAGTTCTAATGCAGACCAAGCTGAGCCCCGGTGAGGGAACTCAGAACAGCGGTTGCTTCTGGGGTGGGAGTGGAAGGTTGACTGCAAAGGGCACACTAGAATTTCTAAAATGATGGAAAGATGACTGTCATGACTACTTAACTATTCATTTTTCCAAACTCCTGGAGCTTGCACCCCTGGATTGTTAAAAACGTCAAAAACTAATGTGAAGTAGTGGCAGAGATGACAAGTACCCCAAATTCTCATCATCTGTCATCAGTGGGAGCATCCAAAGTCTGGAAGTTTCTTTGCAAAACTAAACATAAACCTGTCCTATGACCCAGATACATCATGCCTAGGTGTTTCCTCAGGAGAAGGGAGACATGTCCGCCAAAAAGATAGACATAAAGGCTCCCAGCAGCTTTATTTAAAATAGCCCCAAACTGGGTACCTGGGCGGCTCTGTCAGTTAAGTGTCAGACTCGGCTCAGGTCACAATCTCAGGGTCATGAGATCGAGCCCCACCTTGGGGCTTAAGAGTCTCTCTCTCTCTCTCCCTCTCCCTTTGCCCCTCCCACCTCCCCCTCTCTAAAAAAAATAATAAAAAGAAATTAGTCCCAAACTAGAAACCACTCAGGTCACAATCTCAGGGTCATGAGACTGAGCCCCAGGTTGGGGCTTAAGAGTCTCTCTCTCTCTCCCTTTGCCCCTCCCACCTCCCCCTCTCTAAAAAAAAAAATAAAAAGAAATTAGTCCCAAACTAGAAACCACTCTGGTGCCCATAGACAAGAGGATGGATAAACAAACTGTGGTATATTCACAGGCTGCAATACTGCTCACCAATGAGAAGGCACCATTCATGCAGCCACATAAACGAATTGCAAATGCATTGTGTGAAAGAAGCCTCCCACAGGAGTGCGAACTGTATGATCCCATTTATATGGACTTCCTGATAAGACAAAAGTCATAGAATCAATCAGAACAGTGCCTGCCAACAGGGGTGTGGATTTATTAACAGAAAGGGCTTGAGGGAACTCTGGGCTGGTAGAGACATCCCATGTCTTGAGAGGGGTTGGCATTACACAGGTGTATGCACTTCTCAAAACTTGCAGAACGGTACAGTGAGATTTGTGTCTTTCGTTACAAACTTTTTCAAAAGCTGCAGATAAATACTGAGTTCTAGTTAATGACCTATGGAAGCTGAAGTGTTCAGGATTAAAGTGTACTGATATCTGCAGCTCACTTTTAAAACCACTGAAAGGTAGGAAGGGTTGATGGATTCTTAGATGGATACATCTGTGAAAAAACAAATCTTGCAAAATGGCGACAGGTGTAGGATCAAGGTGGTGGGTCTGGGGGTGTTCACAATTATTTCCACTTTTACGCTTGCACATTTTTTTTTTACAATAAAATGAGGAGGGGGCAAAAAGTAAAGGAAAAAAGAAATCTCGAAAAGTGGAAAACAAAAATGAATGTAACTTGTGAGTTTGATGGCAGAACTATACAGAGCAGACTTATTTAAATGAGGCCGCACAGCGCTGTAGTATTTATGGGCAAAATTATACTTGAGCCACAGGATCACTTCTCTGAGATCTCTGCCCACCCCAGGAATGGGCAGCAGCCTGACCCGGGTTAGACCAATCAGATCTCCTTGTGTAGGATTTTGGAACTGGCGCAGAAGCAGACCACTGGGTTTCCGCTGTTTGCATGAACTATGGGCATTTAAACCTAGTGGCCATGGGAGAGCTTTCATTACCCACATTTCTAGAAAGGCAGAATGGCACAGCTCACCCTTTTGTGATGGGGATGCAAAAAGCTACATGACAACGGGCATCGAGAGGGAGAATGGGGACCATCGCTACAATCTATTGTATGGAGGAACAGAGAAGAGTAAGTGCTCAGTGAGCATCTGCTTTACATGTGTATCACGTGTGCAGGCAGCAATCCAACTGTCCCCGGGGGCCCACAGCACCATCTGCTGGCCACAGTTATTCCAGGGGCCGGCTCCCACAGCGCCATCTGCTGGCCAATTATTCCAGGGGCCGGCTCCCACAGCGCCATCTGCTGGCCACAGTTATTCCAGAGGTTGGGTTGCTCCAGCAGGGAACTGGGAGGGAGAGATTGGGTGTCTGCTCTCAGGCTGCACATCTTCCTCCTTAACGAGATCAACTTCCTCCAAGCATCAGCAACTACCAGGATGCCAGCTGTGAGGTGTGGTAAACCTGAAGGTGCCGCCTTTGAGGGGGGGCAGTCTGGGCACGCAGGTGGGGGTGCATGGCATAACAGGTGCCCCATACATCATGAGCACAAGAGATTTGTGATTACAACTGTTTCTCAGCTGATGGGGGAAAAAAGGCATCTTGAGGAAGCGCTTCCTTAATTCCCACAAAGGTGCTGTCGTCATGGGCATCACCTCTCTGGTGGGGGCCTGCCTCCAGCCCCACCTCCTTAGCAGTCCCTCTGATCTCTCTCTCTTACCAGTAACTGTGGCGCCCACACCCTAGAGTCTTGAAACCTCCGGTTTGGCATTCCTGCCCATGTGCCCAGTCCCTTTTGCCTCCACTTGGTGTCAGCTCATCATCACTTCTCTGTTCCATGGCAGGGTTCGGGGCATGTCCTCTGGAGCCTGTCCACACCCCTGTATGTATAGGTGCCTGAGATTTAAGGCTTGCTGCATCCCCCAGAGGCCGGCATGCAGAAGGTGCCCAATTAATATAGGTTGAATGTATGACTGAATGACTGAATGAGGGAATGAACGAAGGAACAAACGAGCTGCACGCTCCTCTCATCCAGTACACCCCATTTGGCTTAAAATCCCCTGGATATCTTACCTCGGGAAACAGGGTCCTTGGACAGGGTTGGGTACAGTCTCCCTCTTGGGGGATTTTGGGGACGGTAGTCCCCCTCACACAGGGTTGAGATCCAGGCTGCGGCTCTGCACTGGGACCCTTTGAGGGTGAATGAATGAGGGAGCTGATGGGCTGGGCTCTCAGCATCGTTTCCCCCCCCATCCTGGCCACTGCCACCAGGGGGCAGCATTAGGCTGCACAAGTCAGCCTGGCCTCCTCCCTCTGGGCTCTGTGGGTCCCGAGGTCCCCATCCTGCCCCTCCCCTGGGCTCCCACCATCACCCTCCCTTCAGGGCTTTTCCAGTGCTCCCCAAGGCTGCCCTGGGGCTGAGAACTCCTGTCCTACCCTGAATCCCTCAGGCCAGGCTGGAAGGAGAGAGGGCATCAGGCCAGGCTGGAAGGAGAGAGGGCATGAGGCCAGCCCAAGGCCACACAGCCAGGCTGAGCTGGAGCTGGCTTAGACCCCAGTCTCTGGCACCCAGACACAGGGCCCCCCAAGAGGGAGCCAGGAGGCCTGACTGGGATCCTCGGGGGCCCCTCTGTAAGCATCAGCTCTCCACCAGACTCAGGGCTCCTGGAGGACAGGTTTTTGTTTGTTCATTTTCCACCTTTGAATCCCCAAAATGATGCGGAGCATAAAGGAGGAAGCTTATGTTAAAGTGTGGGCTCTGTCGCTCGCAACTGTGTGTGACCCCAAGCAGACATCTCCACCTCCCTGAACGATGGGTCTGATAATAATCCTTGCTGCCAAGAGTGTTAGGAAAATTTCATAGACAGTTTTACCTTGTTGGCTGATCCTTTATGCATGCCTATGGTCCATTCTATTCCATCCTGCTCCTGGGCATTTGCACTTGCTGTTCTGCACCCGAATGCTCTTCCGGTGAGCTCTGTCTGGAATGGACAGGTTCATGTATTCGGTTACTTGATCAGTGTCTATTGCCCCTAAAATGTCAGCTCTGTGAGAGCAGGGACCTCATTAGTTTTGTTCATATTTGTCTCTTCAGTACCTATCACAGTGCCCAGGACACAGTAGATGCTCAATCAAACTTTGTTGCATGAGTAATGAATGAAAGATATCCACGTGAAGAACCTCACTCTGTGCCTGGCACGTAGAAAGCTTGTAATGCATTCGCAATCAATAATGTTAATAAGCAAGACAATAATAAGCAGAGTCATAAAAGCCAGGGCTGGAGGCAGGCCATCCCAGGAATGGCATAAGCCTGGACTTTTGGTAGCTAAGGGTCCTGGGAGGCCCCCTGGTCCTCTCCTGCTGTGTGACCCTGGGCGCCTCACTCACCCTCTCTGGGCTATGCTATCTTCTTGAGCAATAAGGCTCTGCAGCCGGGGCCTGCTTTAAAGAAAAAGGCAATGCAACTTCTTTGTTCTGCTTCCTGCTCATCCTCTCCTCCCAGAAGGGCCCACCTCGGGCAAGGTGACGGGCAAGGTGACGGGAAGAGAAAGGAATCCGGAGGAATGAGTTGTAATTGTCATTCTTGGGCAGGTGTGGGGTGGGGCTTTCCCCAGAGCCCTCCCTTCTGTCTGCTCTGTCTGCAGGGGCGCCGGGAGCCCTGGGCGGGGACTTGCTGGGTCAACTCGGGGCATCCCCTAACCTGTCTGAGCTAAATTTCCAGCTCTGCCAACCACCCTGTCTGCCTCCTCTTCCGCCCAGCCTGGGGCGAGCTGGGGGCTGGAGGAATGTGAGGAGGTGTGTGCTGCTAGGGGCACCTCACACCCAAGCCCCCTGCCTACCGGGGCCAGGAAAGGAAAGCGGGGGTTTCTCCTGTCCTGGGTGCCCTTGGAGGCCCTCTCACTGAACAGCAGGCACCTCGATGAGAGGGGGTGACAGGGTTACTGCTTTCCTGGGTGGCTGCCTTCCATCCCCTGCCCTCAGAACTCCAGGACAGAGCCCCTGAGGCCTGCCTGGTGGAGAGGGGGACTTTCTAGACAGAGAAAGCTCTTGGGGTCTGGGGGAGAGCCTCAGGAGCTGTGTGGTGGGGGCGTGTGGTTATGCACGCTTCTGTCTGCGTGTGTGTGCGTGTGTGTGTGGGGAGATGCTGATGCTGCTCGTGATGTGGGTCCTGTTGGGTCGGGGGCGTGTCTCATCTGCATGCTGTGTTTGTGTGCAGAGCAGGTTTGCACGTGGAGATCTTTGTGTGTGTGTGTCCCTTCACCCGGTGTGGCCACGTGTCTGGGACTTGCCATGTCTGTGTGTCTGCACGGGAGAGGTATGCAGACGGGCTATCTGGGCGTGGGGTGTGTTCACACAGGTGGGCTCCTGGGCCCATCTTTTTTCTCCTTCAGCCAACAGGCATGGCCAACTGACTTGGACCTCGTCCTGAGCAGGTTCCAGCCTCAAGAGCTGCCTGGACGGGGTCAGCCCAGGTGCAGCACTCCCCTGGCCTCCCCATGCAACTCCTTCTCAACTGCAGGCTCTCCTGGCTCCACTTTACAGAAGGGGAAACCTAGTCATCTGTCAGGCCCCTCGTCCTTGACATATCTCACTGCATCCCATGACACTGCTGCGGCCCCTATTTCTTCAACGTGTACTTACTGAGCACCTACTATGTGTCAGGCAGACGAAACCAAGGGAGGCAGACAAGGTGCCCGCCCTGGGGAGCACACATTTTAGGGGTACCATATTTGGTTCAGGGTGGGCAGACGGTCCCCTCTTCTGAGGTGTAATGACCAGAAAGAGGCAGCCTGGGAAGATGTGGGGGAAGAGAGTTTCCAGCTGTGGGAACAGCATGTGCAAAGGCCCTGAGGTACCCGGTGGGGTTGCAGTGGTGGGAGCAGAGGGACATGAGATTGGGCAGAGAGTGCTGAGACCTGGTAAGACCACCTGGGGCTGCTACATGGACGGGCAGTGGCTGGAGGCAGACCAGGTACCTGGGTGTGACTGTCCAGAAAGTAGCGGCCCAAAAGAGAGCACTAGGCGGGGGAAAGCAGGTGTTCCCAGAGCCCGAGCTCCCATCCCTGCTCCAGCCCAGGGAGGCCCCTCTCTGAGACATTGGGGGTCGGGTGGGGGGTGGTGTGTGTGTGTGTGTATGGCGACATTCAAATCTCGGCCTGTCCAGTTAGTGCTGTGTGACCTTGGGTAAGTTGCATTGCTGATCTGAGCCCCATTTCCCCATTTGTAGAATGGGACGACAATTTTTCTGGGTTGCGATAAGGCTTTAAGAAGTTCCACTGTGCCGGTCACCAGCTCTGACACACATTATGGTGTCTAGTGTGCTTGGCACATTGTAGGGAGCAGAACTGGGCAGCTATTGTCATTACGAGGGTGACACGTAGATTTAAGCAAGAAGTGTTTTAAAAAGCAAATTAAAAAAAAAATGCTTACAGTGTACCAGGCTGTATTCTAAGCATCCATGAATCTCTCACTTCTACAACACGACCACCTTTACTGAGAGACGTGCTGACGTTGTCCCCATTTTACAGATGAAAAATGGAGGTGCTAAGAGAGGGGACCTGTTGAAGAGACACCCAGTCCTTGAGGACTCCAGACCTGCCGTTATCAACCCCAGGCATACCACCCCTGTCTTCTACCTGACAGGTCTACACATCCAGCTTGCTCATGCTCCCTACTGGAGTTTTCTTGTGTCAAGTCAATCCGAAGTGTTACAGCAGATGAGTCTGGCTTTCATTTAAAGAGCAACAGGGAGTTACAGAAGGGTTTTGAGCAGGGGAAGGACATGGTGACAAAGATTCTCTCCCTGGCCAAACTGTATGTAGGTCCCTCTGAGCCCTCTGCTCTACTAGGCCCGAATGTGAGCCTCTGACCCTGCCCTTGGAGAGTCCAGTTTTGGCAAGAATCCCGTCAAGCTGGTTTAGCCAGAATTCCCTACCCTCAAGATCTCACCAAATTCCTCATCCCCTGCCACCTCCCAGGGGATGCCTGATTGCCTTGGCCTGTCTTCGTCTTCTGCAAGAATCCTGCCAGTTCAGCTTAGCCAGAATCCCCCCTTCCCTCCGATACTTCCTCCTAGCAGTTCCCCACTCGCTGACCCCGCTCTTTGGCTATATAAATCCCCACTTTTCCATGCCATATTCGGAGCTGAGCTCCAACTCTCTCCCTTAGGGCAAAGCCCCATAGCCGTGGTCCCTGAACCTTCACGACAGTCCTGAATGAAGTCCATCTTACTGTTTTAACAAGTGTCATAAGTCATTTTTTTCTTTAGCAATGGTTAGATTTATGCTTTTGAAAGCTCACTCTGGCTGCTGCATGAGAAACAAGCATGGGCACCGATATTAGGGGGAGGCACAAGCCATGGCAGGAGGCCATTCCTCCTGGTGAGATGGAAGAGGCCCCAGTCATGGTGGGAAGGGACGGGGGGGGGGGGGGGGGGGGGGGGCAGGTGGGTGGAGAAGTCTCCACTTCATCCCTGCTCTTAGACCTTCCCTGGCTGCCAGCACTCTTAAAGATGAGGCTTCCTAATGGAGACCCATAAATTTAGTCCACTCTGGCTCCTGTTACCATACCTCACACTCCCTCTCCTCTCTCCCTGAGTTCTAGCCCCACCACACTCCTGCCTCAGGGCCTTTGCACTTGCTCTAATCTCCCTCAGGAATGTCTTTTCCTTTGTCTGTTTAATTCCTGATCTTCCAGAAGATCTCAGGCCAACCAGCACTTTCCTGGCTTCTCCATCCCAGTGGCTGTCCTTGCTGCGGGTACAGCGGGATTTTATACCATTGTGATTACTGGTTTAACATCTGCCTCCCCTCTTATTTTTTTTTCTTTTTTTTAAGATTTTATTTATTTATGTGAGAGAGAGAAGGAGAGAGCGAGAGAGCACAAGCAGGGGGAGCGGCAAAGGGAGAAGGAGAAGCAGGCTCCCCTTCGAGCAAGGAGGAGCAAGGAGCCAGACGTGGGGCTTGATCCCAGGACCCTGAGATCATGACCTGAGCTGAAGGCAGATGCTTAACCGACTGCACCACCCAGGAGTCCCTGCCTCCCCTCTTAAGACTATAACCCCCTGGGGGAGGGGGGACAGAACCCACACAAGTTTTGTTTAGTCCCAGGCTTGGAACAGAGCTCAGGTGCAATAAATATTTGTCAGGTGGCTGAATAGATAATTGGTCCTTATTGGGCTTTTGGGAAAAGTTAGGCCAGATCTCCTCATCTGCTGCTGGCTCAAGTCTGGCCATTAGGCTAGTGCCATCGGATGGGGTCACAATGGTGGGCTGACGTCTCGGGTCGCAGGAGGCTCAAGCCATGACAATTTGGGAGAGAGAACTCAGCCCTGGGACCGGTCTTATCTGACAGGGCCGAGGGCAGGGCCCTCACTGAGCCACAGAGGCTTACCCAGCCCACCACGTGGCATCCTCCTTATCCACCGGCACGCTGTCTCAACAGGAGGTGACTCCTCCTGGGCGGGTATTGGGTGGGCACTTTTTACTTCTGGATGCTCAGCACCCCAAAGAGAGCCGGGCGCCACACCCAGTGAATGACTGTAACCCAGAACTGCACCAAACTTGGGTGTGAAATTCTCAGAGACTGTGGTTAGTTGAGAAGAAAGAGAAAGGCTGTTCCTGCTGCTACAACAAAACCACCAGAGACTGGGTGGCCCAAGCAACAAAAATTGACATCTCACAGTTCTGGAGCCTGGGAAGTCCAAGATCAGGGTGCTGGCAATTGGGTTCCTGGTGGAGGACCACCTTCCTGGCTTGTGGACAGCTGTGTTCTTGCTGTGTCCTCAGTGGTCTCTTCTTTGTAGGCAATCAGAGGAGGAAAGGAGGGTGAAAGAGGGAGAGATTGAGAGGCAGTTAGTGCTGGATGGGCTTCAGCAGGGCCCAGAATCCCAGGACAGCTCTGGGATCCCTCCCCCCTTCCACCAACATAAGCCTCGGTCCAGGGCTGGGCTCGCTTTTAGGGGCCCCTCTTGGTGGGACGCGCTGTGAAAAGGTGGGGCCAGGGAGGTGTCACTTCTCTGTGCCTCAGTTTCCTCTCCTGTTACACGAGAGTCTTGTCATTTACCTGCACAGACAAGGGACTCAAGGACTCTAGGAGGGAGTGCAAATTAAGAACAAACAAGAGAACAAATCAGTAGCTTTCCCTCTTTTTTTTCTTTGCCTTTTTTTTTTTTTTTGCCTTCCTTTCCTCCCCTCTTTTCTTCCCTTCAGTTCTTGGCTTGTTTCCCTTCTACCTCTCTTTTTATTCCTTCTCGACGTTCCTGGAGCTCTTTCTCTCCGCCAAGATGGAGGCGCCCCGGGCCTTCCGCATTCTGGAACGAAGGTCAGCTTCGGGCCGGACCTGCCGCGGGTGGTTAGGGCAGGGACCTGCACGAGCCCTCCACTCCTCACGGTAGTTTCCCGACCTGACGGGCAGCACCGGCGGGCCCCCAGGCTCCCCCGCCAGTCCAGCGCGCGGACACAAAGCTCCCGTCGGGGCTGCCCCCGCGCGCCGCCCTCCCCGGCCGTCCGGCCTCCGGCCCGCCGCCCCATTGGCTGGGAGCGCGTGGGGGCGGGGCCTCGGCCGGCCCGCCCCCGCGGACCACGCCCCCTCCCCAGCTCCTCGGCTCTCGCAGTCGGAGCTGAGCAGCTGGCGGAGCGGAGCGGATCGCAGGTAGGGAGCTTCTCCGGGTCTCCCAGAGGGGTGTGGCGGGGTGTCTTCTCCGGGGCGGCGGGACCTCGGACCGGACCTCGGCCTCCTTGCGGCTGCCGCCCGCATCCAGCCCCCTCTTGCAGGGTCTTCCTGGCCGCCGGCAGGGGGCTCCGGGCTGGGTCTCTAGGCCCCGAGGAAATGCCCGAGCCGCCGCGGCCTGTTTGGGGAGAGCAGGTTACTCATCCCGGGGAAGGGGGCGGGTGTGGCAGCAGCGGGAGGGATTTGGGGCGGACGTCGAGCAGCGCTTGCGGCGTGCAGGGACAGCCTCCCCTCGCTTTCACCCGTGGGAAGACCGCGAGTAGGGGACTCGAGGGGCGGAGCGGGGGGCGCCGCGCGGGGAGGGGGCGCCGACCCCCCAGCCCGGTGGGGCGGCGCGGGCGGTGGGACCCCGGTTGCTGGGGAGGTTGGGGCGGAGGGAGCCGTCCTGGCGCCGCACGATTGGCCGCCTCTGGGAGAGGAGGAGCCGCCGGGCGCTCGCCGAGTGTTTGCGCCCGAATGGGGGGCCTCTGGGCGGAGCAGAAAAACTTCACCCGCGCCCGCAGGCTCCCTCTCCGCGGGCCCCGCCGGCAACCGGTTTACAGGCCGGAAATGCAGCGTTGTTTTTTGATTTTTTAAAAAGAAAGCCCCCGGGGGCGCCTGGGTGGCTCAGTCGTTAAGCGTCTGCCTTCGGCTCAGGTCATGATCCCAGGGTCCTGGGATCGAGCCCCTCATCCGGCTCCCTGCTCGGCGGGAAGCCTGCTTCTCCCTCCCCCACTCCCCCTGCTTGTGTTCCCTCTGTAGCTGTCTCTCTTTCTCTCTCTGTCAAATAAATAAAATAAAATCTTAAAAAAAAAAAGAAAAAAAAAAGAAAGCCCCCGGCCCTCACATCTTATCTGGGGTTGGAGTGGATGTGTGTATGGGTGGGGGGAGCGGGGATCAGCCGGTTCCAGGCAGGGCCTCCGTTCCCGTTGGTGGAGGTGTCTTCACTGCATAAGAGGAGACCTCGTGCCTCAGTTCCCCAGTTTGTAGACTAGTGGTATAATTTCTCTCATAACGGGGTGTGAGAGAATAAAAGGAGGAGGCTAACCCAGTCCCGGGAGAAGCATTATCTACTGTCATATATTCTACTTGCTTTTTTGATATTTCTGTCTCCGCCTCTAGTCTGGCCCCTCCAATCCTCTCGCCTCTCCGAAGCCAGAAGGAGCTTGTAAAAACAACCGGTTCAAATCAACCCCCGCCTTAAAACCGTCCGCTGATGTCCCTATTGTCTAAGTCCCAAACTTGTCCACAGGGCTTTCTGTTACCTTCCAAGGCGACCTTCTCCAGGCTCCGCGGCCTCCTACCCCCCCACCCCCCCACGCCTTTGCCCCTGCAGGTCCCTCTGCCAGGAATGACCCCCTCCCCCCCAGAAGTGACCCTTTTAAGACTCAAGGCAGCTTCCCCTCTTCGGCCAGGGCCCTTTCCACCTACTTTTGCGCTCCTGCTCCCCAGGGGGACTTGGTGACGGCGGGTTCTCAGTGCTAGGCTGCCCGTCCTCCCGCCCCCACACCCCTAAGTGGCGCGGGAGCACCTCAAGGGCAAGAACAGGGTCTTGTAGCGTGGAGCTGAGCCAGACCCAGCGGGGCCCTGGGGCCCTGGGGCCCTGGGTGGACGTTGAGGGTGGGTTCCCCTGGGAGGGGAACGTCTTTCTTTGTCCCGCGGGGTGGCCAAGTCAGGGCTTTTGGTTTGTGTCTCATCAGCAGGGACAGCAATGGGAGGGATTATTCTAGATCGCCCCATGCCTGACAGTTCCACCATTAGCGGCTCAAGTATTGTTGGCTGAGCCCATTGTAGCTGGCACCGTCCGCACCGCGTCCGGGGGCCTGGGATGCTGCATTACTGTCCCGTTTGACAAATGAGGAAACAGGCGTGGAGCGGTGAGGTCGCTTGCCAGGGGTCACAGGGGGAGTGGAGAGCACAGTCAGGCCTAAAACTCCGGTCAGCCCCCCGAAGCCCCTCGCGGAGGGGGGAGGGGGTGCTGGAGGCAAGGATGCAATACGGGAATGCGTGACCCCGGGGGTGATGGAGTGCAGAGTCGGCTTCTGGTTACGAGCTGGGGGGTGGGGCGCGGCGCTGGGGGACCTTCTCCGCCGGGCGGGGCTGGTCCCGGCGAGGCCGTCGGGGTGCTCCGGGGCGGGGGTCAGGCGGCCACGCCGGAGGCGCCGCATCGGGTTCCCGGGCCGCCGGTCCTCGGGTTTCTGGCCTCTTCCTAGCACTCTGGGGCCCCGAGGGGCGGCGGGAGGGCACTTCCCGGCCGGGGGTCTGGCCGCGGCTTGTACCCTCCCGCCTTGTTTGTGTTTCTGCGTCCGGCCCTGCTGGTTCCCGGCGGTGGCTGGCCCGCTGCAGCCCGCCGCCCTCAGCTCCACTGCGCGCCCCTCCCTTGGCCTCCGCCCCTCCCCTGCCTCCCCTCTATCCTCTCCCTCCCCGCCTCCCTCGGCTCTGTCCCGAACAATGGAGTGGGAGGTGGCCGAGGCCCGCTTAGGGTCTCCTCCTGGGGCCTCTCTTGCTTCCTGGGACCCCTCTGTCCGGCGGATGGCCCCTCCACCGCCAGCCCTCCGTTCTGCCAGGTGGGGGCCCAGCTGGCCTGGAGGTGGGGAGGAGGTCACCGAGTCTCAGCCTCAGTTTACAGAGGAGGAACCTGGGTGCCCTAGAGTAACTGTGACTCACCCAGAGTCCGCCCCCCAGTTTCCCTTCCAGCCTCTCACACGGGGTTGACACCTGCCAACCCACTGGCTGTGAAGGTGGGCAGGTCGTCAAGCCGCCCCACTCTGGTGCCGTTCTGTTCCATGCACCAGCAGCACCTGACTCCCCAGAGTGCCTTAGACCTGCCAAATCCCCTTCCCGCCCTTCAGAATCAGAATCTGCATTTTATCACCACCCCACAGACTCATGGAGACCCTAAAGTGTGTGACCCTCTGTGCCTTAGTTTCCCACCTGTAAAACGAGGATGAGAAAAGCACCTCCCCAGCTGTGCCGCCATGGGGATGAATCTAGTTCGTGGATGCGAACGCCCAGCGGTGAGCCTGACACGGAAGTCGGTGGGTAGTGGGCAGTGGACATCGGGCGAATCAAAGCACAGCCTCACTCTTGTCCCCTTTCCCCGACTGTGGCTGGTTCTCCAGTGCCCTGCCCCCCTCCTCTTGTGGGCTGGTTCGGGGCCATCCCCACGTGCCAGCAGCAGCCTGGCCCTGCAGCTGGGAAGTGCCCATGCACGATGCCCAGCTCTGGCTTCCCCCAGCCAGAAACCCACGCAAGGCCCAAGACCCCCAGTTTTCAGCCTAGGCTTGGAGTGGCCTGGCTTTGCCATGAACCACACTGGGAAAGAAGCACCCAACGTGATTGAACCCAGTTCTTGTTCCCCTAGTCCCCCCCTTACCCCCAATCTTCCTGCCCTCAGGGAGAGGTGTGAAAGCTACCAACAATGGAGTCTTGGGAAATAAACTGCAAACTCCCTCTCACTAGAGTGTAAATGACTGAGAGAACACTGCCAAAGCTCCCCTCCCTGTTGTAAGCACCTGGCTCTGGCTTAAGACTCATTCATCCTTGATACGGTTGTTTGTTGGCTTCTCAGGGCAGGAGGGCAGGAGGTGGGGGTTCACGGGGGGTCTGCAGGGTTGTCTGGAGTCCCCAGATGGGTGGGTGGGCCGAGGGGAGGGGTTGGGAAGGCCAGAGCCTGGTGCCTGCTGGACTCTGAGAACCTAATAGGAGGACACGCAGGGCATGTGGAAAATTCCCAGGCTATTTTGGGTTGAGGCCCCCTTCTCCACCCTTTCCGGGGATGAAGGCCCTGCTGACACACCCCTCCCTGAGGGCAGCCAGGGTGGGAGTGACTTCCTGGCTCCCTCACCTCTAGACCTTGGGTGCCCTTCCCCTGGCTCTGGGCACTGTTTAAAACCTGGGGTGGGAGCTGACTGAGGGAAGGGGAGCATGGCCCCCTGCTTACCCACCTCCTCAGACCACCTGCTTTGAAGATGCATCCCCTCACCCATGCTCCCCTCCCCTGCCCTGCTTGCTTTTTCTCCAGAACATCTCCCCAGTTTACTTCCTAGCTGGGGGGCCCAAGGCAAGCTACTTGACACTTAGTGCCCAGTTTTCCCATCAGCTAAATGGGGACGAACCAGTGGAGATAGGTGAAGTGCCTAGCTCCAGGACGCGTTCCTGTCCCGGTGGTGGGTCTCCAGTCCCCGAGCCTATGCTCCTGAGGGCAGGAATTTGCAGCCCTGTGTCCGTTTCCTGTGCATAGTGGGTGGCCCGGTAACTGTTGGAAAGGATGTAACCTTCGTCAAGGTCCTCGGGTGCCAGTGCAAGCCCCCAGCGTGCTTGGGGGACAGATGCGGCCCCACCCGGTCCCCTGGTGTGCACACACAGGCAGTGACAAGCCCACGCACGTGAGGACACGTGTATACGCGTGCACAGGCATGTACACAAGCACTTGCACACAGCAGCTGTGACACGCCCTGGCCGGGGACATTTGGGCCACTTTGCTGCCCGTCAGAGGCCCATCCCAAGTCTGGGCTTCAGGCACCTGCTTGCAAACCGCTCCCGGCCGCGGGGAGTTGTGGGGAGTTGAGGGGCTCGGGGGCTGGTGGTGGAGGGGGCTGGTCACAGAGGGTGGGCCCCGCCTCTGCCGGGGGGTGTGGCTGGCCCTCTGTACCCCTCTCCCCACCTGTGCTGGAGGGGGGTCAGCAGCAGCTGCAGGGTTGGCTCCTGGCTGACCGGCTGCCCCCTCCCCCAGCTGTTTTCCTTACAGCTGGACTCTGACCCGGGCCTCCCCCACACAGGGGCCATTCACTCCTCTTTCTGTGCCCGGCCCTGGGGGTGGGCTGGCCCGTGGCCAGGCCTTTTCCAGCTGCCCCAGCTGCTCTCTCAGCTCAGATGGGCTGAGAGAGGCAGGCAGGGCGGTGGTGAAGGCTCCGAGGTCTCCCCATGCCCCCCACCCCAGCCAGTGGTGCCCTCTGGGCCCCGGTTTCTAACACTGCCGGGCGAGCCTGGCTGTCACCACCCCCTGCTGGACTGGGCCCGCGAGGACACACCGAGTTCCCTGTGGCCGCCAGCTGACGTTCCTGGTTCTAATGCTGGTTAAGAAGGGAGCCCTGCTCTCCACCAGCCCCAGTGCTGGGCCCTAGGGACACGGAGGGACCCTGTGCTGCCCTCAGGCTGCTCACCCCCAAGGCCATGGGCTCCCATTGGCATCTCTGAGGGTTGGGTGTATTTGGGGAATCAGGGTTGCTGGGGTGGAGAGAAAGGGGCCTCCAATTTGGGCCTGTTTCATGAATTCAGGGGGAGGTGGGCATCGTAAAAGGCATGGGACAGACAGACGGACAGATGGGTGTGAAGAAAGGAAGAGACACATATTGATGATGCCCCATAATTCGTCAGCTGGTCCTTGTCTCCCCATCCCTGGTGCCCACCACACTGCCTCTTTGCTGGCCTTCAGCCACACCTGGGCCCTTGCCAACCTCAGGGCCTTTGCATAGGCTGTTTCCCCTACCTGGGAGAGCCTCTCTGTTTTTCACAAGGTTGACTCTTACTGTTCAGGGCCCTGGTGTACCCTCATTAGAAAAGCAGCCTCACCCCTTACTTTTTATCTCCTTTTGTGTATTTCTTACCAGCCCTTTTGGGAATCTATGATGATCTTATTTATATACTTATTTACCTATTTATTCTCTGCCTCCAAATTCAGGCCCTGTGTCTCTAGTGTCATGACTAGGGCCTGGCACCAGTCACCTGTTGGTGGAATGACCTTATGGTGACAGTTACAACAATCATAGCTGTGCTGGTAGATGCTGAGTGCTTAGCGTGTATTATATGATTTCAACTTCATGGCAATGGTGTGAGGTCAGATGTGCCTGACTCCAGAGGACAAGGAGACTGTGGATGGCAGGGGAGGCGGGGGGGGGGTCCCCTGCCCTCATGCCGCTGTCCCCCCCCCCGCTTCTGGCCCCGGGAGGCCTGGGCAGGGCGCTCCTTTCTCTGGGCCAGCCCCCTTCCCAGAACCCCAAGCACCGGAACATTCTGGGACTCTATGACCTGTGCTGTGGGTCATGCTGGAGCCCTGATCCCCAGCCCAGCAGCCGGGGCCTTTATGAGGTGGGGGCTCCCTGGTCCTCCCTGGCCACGGCTACAGCTGAGAGAAGGGTCAGGAGGTACTATGTCACTTCCTCGAGAAGGCCAGCCGGCCCTCTCTCTTCCTAGCAGGACAGATCTAAGGCCAGACAGGGGAGTGTGGGGGGCTGTGGGTAGAATGTGGGGGAAGGGACGGGGAGAATTTGGCCCTTTCGGTGGAGGAACCAGGCCCGGGTCTTGGGTGGCTTGGGTTGCGGGCAAAGGGCACACTCCTGGGTGATGTAGGTTGAAAGCCCAGGGCCCCGGGCCACAGAGTCGCCATCAATGAGGGAAGCAGGGTGGCAAACGGGGGTTCAGAGTGATCAGAGCTTCGAGTTTTTTTCCAAGAGTAGTTGGAAGCCCCTGTTTGAGAGAGCTATGTGTAAGACAGCCCCCGTTTTAAATGTGAAAACCCTGTGTGAGTCCCACAAGCCGTCGGGGCTGCCGCCGCCCCCGCACCTCGCTCTATGTGCCTTGGCCAAGTGTGAGTTTGGGCTCCTCCACTGCCCCGGCCGCAGGGCCTGGCGCTGCTTCACCTCCCGTGCCATCACCAGCCCGAGCAGGTGCCCAGGGACGCCTACTCAGCTGCCCCACGTTGCAGATGGGGCAATTGGTCCCAGAGAGGGGGAAGGACTTACCCAAAGCCCTCTGGCTCCTGAGCTTTGCTCTTTCCTGTTGGGCTTGAGCCAAGCAAGGCCGAGTCGGAGCGGGTACGTTGGTGGTCACGTGTTCAGGGCAGTGGCCACATCCTGCTCTTGGCACAAGTGCCAGAGCAGGGCAGCAGCTATGGAGTCCGCTCTGCCCAGCGCCCCCGGCCAGGGCTGACCCCGCCCCTGATGCATGTTAAGGGTGACCGGGGGGAATTGGGGGAATTGGCATTCCTCGCGGCCAGTGACCCAGGCAGGGTGCACACTGAGCGCCTGGATATGTAAGGGCCTCTGCAGTGGCCCGCCATGTTGGGTCCCTCGGGCTCGCTGTCCCAGGTGCAGGCTGGTGACAGCCCCCGGGGATCCAAACCTGGGGTCTGTGCCTCTCTGATTTGTGTCCAGAGTTTCTTGGGAGGAACACCATGTGCTGTCCTCTCTTTTGCCTCTCCGCCTTCTCCACGGTGCCTGGCACTTAGCGGGTCGTTTGTTGAGTAGCTGGAGTGTGATCTAGGTGGCTGGTGGTAAGGCCCCCCTGCCCTGCCTCCCTCCCTGGCTCCTTCCCTCCGTCCCTGCTCCTTCTCTCCCTCCCTCTCATGAGTATTGACTCAGTGCCCCGAGATCTGTGCTGTGCGCTGGGGATGTAGAGGGGACTAATGGCATCCTTGTCTTGGGACAAGCAGGCATTTCCCGGCAGGATGATGCCAGAGGGAGGCCCACGGCTGCCGCAGGAGCCCAGGAGGCGCCTGACCCAGCTGGGGCAAGCCGGGCATGCTTCCAGACAAGGGGACCTCTACGCTGAGTGAGCCTTGCGCCTGCATTCCCCAGCCGAGAGCACTGGGTCTCGGATGGCAGACTCTCTCAGATTCTCACAGGGCTGGGGGGTGCATCTGGGGGGCCCCTCCTTGCAAGGCATTAGCCCCTGAGAGCCCTCTGTCTCTCCCTAGGTTAGCCATGTCATCTGAGCCTCCTCCGCCACCACAGCCCCCGACCCACCAGACTTCGGTGGGGCTGCTGGACACCCAGCGGGCCCGAGATCGGTCACCGTCCCCTCTTCGGGGCAACGTGGTCCCCAGCCCACTGCCCACCCGCCGGACAAGGACCTTCTCAGCGTGAGTCTTGGGTTAGCCTGGGGAAGCCTCCTGAGATAGGTCTCCTGCCCAGAGCCAGAGTCATTGTGTCTGGCCATCTCTGTGCCTCAGTGTCCTTGACTGTCAAAGGGGTAGATGGGTTGGGTTAAGGACCGATGGTGAGAGACTGGAAAGGCACCCTGTAAACTTTGGGGGGCACTGCCCCAGGCCCCTTGAGCCTGCCCCAGGCTGGGGGTCATAACAAATGGGAAATCACTGGGGTCTTAAATCATTGGGTGTTAACCACACACAAGCCTCTTCCTTTGCAAGACCTCGACTTCCTCAACTGCAAAATGGGGACAGTAGCAGGTTGGCCACAGAGCTGCAAAGGACCTGCACGGTGCCTGGCAGATCCAGATCTCAGGCCCAAGGAGTAGAGGCTGCTGTAGTTATTAATAATTAGTCCTCGGAGGGATGCTCAGAGAGCTTTTAGTCTAATACCCTTTCCAGATGGAGAAACTGAGGCCTGAGAAAATTTGCCAGGGTCATCAGAGAGTCACTCTTATGGAGGTCTGTGTGAATGGCTCCCAGAGTTGTGCAGTGCACAGCCTGCACAGCTGGACATCGTGGCCCTGGCTACTGCCTGGGGCACAGCTTTTGGGTGGGGGGGTTCTGGGATGAGCTGGGTGTGCCCCAGGAGAGTGGATGGCTGTTTTGGAGGGCTGGTGGGGGCCTCCTCACCTTCTTCATCTCTATCAGGACGGTGCGGGCTTCTCAAGGTCCCGTCTACAAAGGAGTCTGCAAATGTTTCTGTCGATCCAAGGGCCATGGCTTCATTACCCCGGCCGATGGCGGCCCTGACATCTTCCTGCACATTTCAGAGTGAGTCAGGGCTGGTTTGGGTGGTTTGGGGCTGGGGCAGGTGCTGCCTAGGCCCCAAGGAGGCAGGGGGAGGGTGTGACTTCAGTGGGCGCTGTGTGTGAGGGTGTGAGACTCTGCCTGTGACCTGTGTGTGACTGTGTCTGGGGGTGGGGTGGTGAGACTGTACTTGGCAGTGGTGTGTGTGGGAGGCTGCAGGTGACGACAGTCTGCGTGCGTGCATGTGCATGTGTGTGCACGTGCGGGAGAGAGAGAGAGCACGCAGGTATGTTGAGAGCCCCTGGGATGGGTCTGAGTTCCCGTGTGTATCTGGTGGATGGGGAGGGGGGCGCCCCCAGGAGCTGTGGGAGCTGCGTTGGACCCGGGGTCTGGTCTCCTGCTTAGCTCGGGGGAGGCCGCTTGGTGAGGCTGGGGGCTGCGCGACCCCTGTGGTCCAGGAAGGAAGTCTGGAGCTGGACCCTCTCCCCTGCCATTTGCTCACTGACGTCCTTCCTTCCTGTGTGGAAACCCTCGGGAGGCCCAGGGTGCGGCTCACACATCCGAGGCCTCGGGGCTGGAAGGCAGCCAGAGCTTGTGCTTCTTTCCCGCCTTCAGATATGTGGGGACCTCATCTGGCACTCCTTTACCCCTGCTCCATTCTTTGGCCTCTGCACCCCCCGATCTTTATTTCAATCTGTGGCAGGCTGAGTCCTACCCCACACAGCAGACCAGGCAATGGAGAAAAACCATGTTTTTGCAAATAGGAAGGGTACTGTCGCAAATGTCTGTCGGGATGGGCGAATGATCCCTTCTTGAGGCCTTCCTCCCAACGTTCTTCCACGTCAGGCCTTACACGGGCCCCTCTGCAGTGCACACATGAGAAGGGTGCTGAGGCAATGCATCTGATGTGTGGATGCGCACATACGTGGATGTGTACATGTATTTCCATCTTGCCTCTGTCCAGAAGGGATTTGTAGTGGCTTACAAGGATATTCACAAGGCACCGTGAAAAATAAGTCAGGAAAACATGGGGGCAGGGAGTGAATCAGAGAGGTGGAGAGATGGGGATGGCCACTTGCACGCCGGAAGTGGACTGTAGGTATATTCCTGAGCTTCCTGGTGGCCAGATCCAAGAGGGAGGCACCATTTGCTAGGGGATTCTTCAGTCAAGACAAACCAGTTCCAAGAGCTGAGGGGGATGTTCCTCTTGGAGGTATCCTCAAGGGGGCATCAAGATGGTGGCTTGTGCCCCGTGGAACGTGAGGGAATCTTCCTGGGGGTGGTCACAGGGAGAGGACGCTTTCTGGAACTAGCTTTAAGCACAGAAGGGACTTTCCTGTAAGCTCACTGAGTGCCTGGGGAGTTGGAGGGCAGAGATGCACGCAGCTGGGTTTGGGGGGCTCCTGGGACCAGGGTGGGTGTGCTGCAGGAGCTCAGGAAACTTGGTGCGCCATGCTCGACAGTGACGGGCTGGCCTAATCTTTCTGTCTCAGGCTCAGACTGGCTCTCCCTGCCCTTCTGTCCACAGGCCCATGTTTAATGGACAGCAGGGGCCCTTGCACAGGCTGAGCCTGGTCTTGGCCTCCACGTCAGGGGAGGCGAGGGGTGATGTGGCACCACTGAAATGGGGTGGCTCCCTCCGGTGGCAGGGCAGGAGGGGCAGTTCCTGTGAAAGGGGTGGCCCTCTGACCAGCAGGGGCTGCGGTCCTTTCTGAGTGCTGGGCACTGAGTGCTGTCTCCCACCTCTGCAGCGTGGAAGGGGAGTACGTCCCCGTGGAAGGCGACGAGGTCACCTATAAGATGTGCTCCATCCCCCCCAAGAACGAGAAGCTGCAGGCCGTGGAGGTGGTCATCACCCATCTGGCCCCGGGCACCAAGCACGAGACCTGGTCCGGCCATGTCGTCAGCTCCTAGGAGAGGCCGGAAGCACCCCTTTCTCCTGGGCTTGCGGGAGACTCTGGGGGGAGGAGGCAGGACCAAACTGGAGATGCCGGTCTACTGCTTGAGATAGGGCTTCAAAGGGGGGAGCCCGGTCCCTTTTGAGTATCTCCTGGAGGAAGGGGTGTGGGGGGCAGGCCTGGGGGTGCTCTCGGCCACCAGCACAGCCTCTGACCATTGCAACAGCCTCTCACCATCTGAAAAGCATTAAAAGCATGGAAAAAGGAGGGGCGCCCGCTGGTGGCTGAGTGGAGGGTCCAACCCCAGCCCGGGGGTGGGTCAGGCGGCGCTTCCCCAACCCATAGAGTCCTTTGTGCCCCTGGACTGGAGACTTAGAATCCCCAGGCCCAGTCCGCGCTGGGGTTGACCGGGGCCCTGCACGTTTCCCACGATGCATTCTTACCCATGTGGCCACCCTTCTTGTGTCCGTGGCTCCAGGCCCAGACCCTTCCTTGTGGTTGGTTCTAGGGGAACCGGCTTCATGGGGCGGCCGGGGAGCAGGGAGAGCTGGGCGGGCTCTGGTGCCTTGCAAGTGGGAGGTGTCACTACTGGGCATCCGGGGAAAAGAGTTTCTCTGGGAGACCTGAGTACCCCCCCCTTCCGGCTATAACGGGCTCAGCTGTATACTCTCCTAGGAGCCGGTCTCCTTCCACCCTCAAGGTGAATGATTATCACTTAGAAGGCATTTCACATCCCTGGTCCTTTAGGTGGGGGGTGGGGGTGGGAGGAGGGAGGGTCTTTGTTTAAAATCAGACCTTTGTCCAGATGCCTCCAGAAGAGAGTTGGTAGCTTGCTTCTGGGCAGGCCTGGTCAAATCAAAAGTTAAAGGAGAAATGCACCTTTGGTGATGGGGTTTTCTTGCAAACCGGTGTTAAGAAATGCTTAGGATTTTTTTCTTTCCTTTTTTAATAACGAAGGCTCTCAGCCAGAGCCAGCCCTGTGCGCACTTCGCTGCCGACATTTCAAACATTTGTAGATATTTGCCGTAAACACATCCTTAGGAGTTTCTTTGCGGTGGTTTGGTTTGGCTTTCGTTGTGATTTAAAATTAGAAATAGCTGGGTAATAATGTTTTGAAATATGGGGCTTATGTGTAGTCAGGAAACCATGTGTCAGTGCAGGGAAGTGAACCCTTGAAAGCTTTGGGGCAGACGGGTGTTGCAGAGGAGGGAGGGCGGCCTTCGGGTGCCGGGCTGGGGGGATGCCGGGAGCAGGAAGGCCCTCATCAGGTGTCTCAGTCTGTGGACCTGTTTGTCTTTCAGTCTGGGGAGGGCTTCCTTTGAAAGGGGTTGGAAGGTAGAACTATTTTGCTGACGACTAGTGACTTTTTAAAATACGCAAGTGTGTTGTGTGTGTGTGTGCGTGCGCGCGCGTGCGTGCCGGCAGACAGTGCAGTGAAGTGAGCATTTGGTCTGTTTTTTCCTGGCCCGTGGGGCCGCGCGAAGGGTTCCTGCGCCCCCTGCCTCCTGCTGGGTCCTTGGAGGCCTTTGTCAGCTACAGGCCACGCTTCCAGAGTTCCTTTCGGGAGGACGTTTGATGTTGGTGACAGAGCTGGGAATAGCATCTGGGATTGCATCCACATCTTTCCTCCCACCAACCGCCTCTCTCTCAATAAAGTGTGTTCTGTGCAAGGCTCTGGGTTGTTTTTGAAGGTGGAGGCCGGTGCCTCGCCTGTGAGCCAGCAGGTAAGGGCGTCTCCCCCGAACGGGGCGGACACAGTCATGCTCCGTGTCATTCTGCTTCACAGGCTGGTTTTTTGGGGTGGTGAATAAGAGAATGGGATCATCCCTTTTTCCTTAATCATCCTTCTCCAGCGTTGGGCAGCTTAGCAGTAGAGTCAGGCTTCGGGACAACAAAATGCCACTTGCCGCATGGATGCACTTGAACTTTTACTGTGTGAGCGTGAGCGGCGAGAGCAGGGGCAGGCCCGACCGAGGGAAGTTTGGTGGTGGGAGGTGTGAAGGCCCAGGGACTGGGTGTCCAGGGGTGCAGCGGGGAGGCTGGGCTGACAGGCAGGGATGCTCTGGGTCGGATTTACGGGTCAGGTTGGGAAGGTCTTGCCCAGCCAGGGTCTCCCGAGGGAGGGTAGATCATTTTTGATGGTGCAGAGATGAGTATTTTTACTGCAGTACTGATTTTCAAAGTGTATTCGGAACAATTACAACCAGGCCGAGGGACCTGTTTAGGGAGAAGCCAAAGTAGGCGTTTTGTCCCAAACAAGGAGATCTGTCCAAGTGCTGCACTCAGCGAGTACTGTGCAGGTGGGAGAACCTGCAGGTGGTGCAGGAATCCAGCTCTGAGAGAAGGGTGGGGTGGCCATGGGACGGAGCCCAAGTGGCCTGATGGGGCCAAGGTCAAGGAGCAGTGGGGGAAGAGGAAGCAGCCCTTGGAGAGGAAGTGATTCAAGGCCACTTCCACCTCGACAAATCTGCCAAATCTTCCCGATCGGGGTGCTCCCCCTGCCCACTGGCTGAGAGACCTTGCCAAGTGTCCCGTAGATCCTGTCCCGTCTCCTCCCTCGGGTTGGAGTGCAGGCGCCTCACTGAAGCACAGGAGGGCCTTCCTGGGGGCTTCTCCCTCAGGAGCCCCCGCTGTGCCCTCCACGGGGCCGCTGACTCCAGGGCAAACCTCTGCTTCCCCCTTGCTCAACACTTAGCTGCGGTGTTGAGGCTTCCCGTGCTGGCGTCCTGCTGCCGGCTCCAGAAAGCTGGGGGCTGACTGAGCCTCGCCGGGACAGCAGGGCTGGCAGGGCCTGTCTCACAGGCTTCCTGGGGGTTCGTGAAGTTAGTAGTAGCCTGGCTGGAGGTAGCTCGTTTAGGTCTCCTGTGTGGTAGGGGCCGTACCCCACCCAACAGAGGAGCAAGCAGGCTGCGATGAACCCGTCCTGAGTCACGCCGCTGGTCAGCAGCAGAGCCAGCGTGGGTGAGGCTGCCACACCTGGCTGGGGGAGCCCCAGGGATTCTGGAAGACCCGGAGACAGAAGATGCCTGTGGTAGGCGTAGGTGCCTGTGGAAGGCGGGGCAGGCGGGAGGAGGTCCTGGCAGCACAGAGGGAGGCCCCGGGGGTGGTGAAAGGGGCCCAGGGGGTCTGCTGCCCAGTGTCTGGCTGGCAGCCACGGTGGGAACCCAGGGAGGGGTGGGGCCCAGCCCCACAACCTCGGGGCACCTGCCCAGGGCAGCCCAGGCAGGGCTGTCTCCAGTTCTAAAGGTTAGGGCAAATTTGAGTTAAGACTTGCTTTGCTGTAACAAGGAAACTTGTGGATCCTTACCCAGTGGGCAGGAAGGCGAGGATCTGTGCCAGCCGGGAAGCACAAAACCCTGGCGCTGCAGAAACCCCGGGAACACCAGTGTCTGAAGCAGTGGCCTTCAGATCTGCAGATCTTCCAGAATCTGAGAAGACAGCATGGCTGGTCATTCACTTCACTATTCATGTAACCGTCAAAGAAGGAGAAAGGCCTCAAAATGAGAAATGGGAAACAATAAAATCAACTTTAATTTGCTGCATTTCATTGTGAAAGGTCATTACAGTATCATTTGCAAAATCCAACAAGGAAAGGTACCCCTGGGTGGCTGTGTCCTGGGAACCATGGAGCAACGTCAGCCCTGGGTGTGGTCATGCAGACTGCCCCCAACCAGACCCCAAGCTAAGACCAGCCTGGGGGCGCCTGGGAGGCTTGGAAGGACCCAGCGAACACTGAGATGAAAGCACCTGGTGGGGTGGGGGTGGGGCGGCGGGGGTGCAGACCGCCGTTCAGGTCGGCCAGCCCCGAGCAGAGGCCGTGCTGTGGACTGGAGTGGACTGAGGATTTGTGGGTCCTGACGAGTCCAGATTCTGAAAAGTGACTTGTGAACCGTTTCCTTGGATAGCGCTCCCCCACGGGACCCTGGAGCTGCCTTCCAGTGGCACAAGGACCTCGCAGAACTCGAAGCACGAGTGGGGGTCGCAGGCCCAGCCACCGGACGGCTCCCACCCCTTAGGTCCAGGTCTGGGTGAGGCCGGGGCAGACCTGCAGCTTCACGAAAAGAGCTGCAGAGCAGCCGTGCCACTCCTCTTCTGTTAACGATCCAGGCTCTCATGTGATCCCTGAGAAAGTGGAGGGGAGTGAGGCCCTCGGGGAGCCAGCCTGTGCCAGCATCCGGGGGCAGGGCAGATGGGGCCCACTTGCTCCCGTCCTGACAGGCGGAGGCGCAGTGGGCTCTCCTAAGTGTAGTGAATTCGGAGCTCGCCTGCCGTGCTGCAGGCCAGCTAAGGTGCAAACTCGTTGGGGTCAGTGGTCACTTGGCGGCCACCCGTCTGCGTCCCACGCGCCGCTGAGCTCAGTACTGCCCGGCGGCCACAGGGCCCTCGCTTTCAGAGTCCCCCCAGGCTGACACGCAGGCAGGAGCTTCCCTCCGGAGGCGCTGTTGAACTTCTGTCCTGGGGAGGGATGGCTGTAAACATCTTGTCCTTTCTCATCACCAGATGCCCCCGTCGGTACTGACACAGGGGGTCCAAACATTGATACCGGTTACATTTTTCACAAGACCCATGAGGAGTGAGGGTCTAGGCACATTCGTTCTGTATCATTCTAGAATGATGGGGAAGGTTCCCCTCAAAACCGTGTGTACCGTGATTGCACGTACGGAGGGTCTGAGACTTGGGGGTGGGGGATGAAATCAGGGTGGAGGTATTCCTTCAGGCCATTCTTGACAAGTCTGGCTGCTTCTGGCACTGGGGGTGGAGGCCACGTCGTGGTCAGGGCCACAGGACAGTGTGGGGAGCCTGGCGTGTGAGGGAGGGAGGGATCCTGAGTGTGGCCACCAGTGGCCCTTGCAGCCTGTCAGCGGGATGCCCTGCCCTCCTTTGGGAAAGGGGCCGTTAGGAGAACAGCTCCTCACAGATCCTGCGGGTGTCCTCGGGGGCCGTCACCGTGTAGCCCACGGTCCTCGGGTCGGTGAAGATCTCGTGGTCATTCCCGCCCTGCAAAGACACGAAGGAGATGTGGGCGCCTCGCTTCTCCCGGGCGCAGGCGGCCGGGGAGCTGAGGAACTGGCGATTTTACCGGCAGGGAGGCCGGCTTCGGTCACCTGAGCCCCCGGGAGAGTAGCAGCCCGAGCACAGGCATTACCGAGAAAGGCTTTATCACCTTCCCTCGAACTGCAATTTGCTTGGAACGTGTAATTATGCCTATGAAAGAAATCACGACGCTCTTGTGAGGATCTGTCTGTGGCTTATTTTTCTATACAGCAAGTGCGGCAGGTGATGGCACTCTGTGCCACCGTGTTTTAACCGTGCCCAAGCTGTTGTCACAGGCAGTAGGGCAGGGCTGACAGCCCACCGCGGCGCTGCCGTTGGACCTTGCGGTGATGCTGACAGGCCGGCCTCCGAGCTGACAGCAGCCACCGGTGACTACTGAGCACTTGGTGGCATGTGGCCAGGGCCACAGAGGAACAGAGTTTGTTTGATTTTGATTCGTTTACATTTAAATAGTCCGTGTGTTTGGCGTGTGAGCCGGGCGGCCCAGCTGTGGACCCGGCCTGTACCGCGAAGGAGCGGTAACGCCGCACCCCGCCCGCAGCCCTGTGGGGGTCACCAGGTGAGCACCCGCCCCTCAGCTCATGGGGCTCCAGGCGTGTGCACACGGCACTTCCCCTGGGCCACTTCCAAGAGTGGAGGGCAAGACTGCTTCTGCCGGGCCCCAGCACATCACGGGGGTTCCGTGGTTGTGGGTCCTCCGGTCCGTGTGGCACCCCCACCCCGCCCCTGGTCTCGGGTGAGTGGAGCAGGCTTCCTGCCGTGCCCACACCCGAGCTGCAGCAAAGCCCCTGCTTTGCTTCTCATGCAATTCCCTAGGTTTTCCTTGGAAAAATCAATTAGTTTCTAATACGATGAAAATGACTGCAGAGACAAAAATGGATTTTTATCGTAAAGATTCTAAAGGAAAAATCTGACGTCCCTTTAAAGGACTGATGGAGGGGCGCCTGGGTGGCTCAGTCGTTAAGTGTCTGCCTTCGGCTCAGGTCATGGTCCCAGGGTCCTGGGATCGAGCCCCGCGTCGGGCTCCCTGCTCTGTGGGGAGCCTGCTTCTTCCTCTCCCCCTCCCCCTGCTTGTGTTCCCTCTCTCGCTGGTCTCTGTCAAATAAATAAAATAAAATCTTAAAAAAAAAAAATAAAAAAATAAAGGACTGATGGACACGGTAATTCCTACTGCTCTCATTTTTGTGAGAATAACCTCTCCCCAAACTTTAGGAGGGGCCGCTCCTGGGGCCCAAAGTGCGCCAGGTGTAGGAGTCAGGTTAGGGGGCCACGAACTTGGAGCCACGTTAGGGAAGGTCCCTTCCCAGCACTGACTGGGGGAGCTGCTGGGGTCCGGCCCTGGCCTCACAGATTTCTGTGCTGTCAAGGGGCTCTGGGTCAGCGCTGAGCGTCACGCCCACCATGTGCTACCTAAGCAAGTAAACGTGAAACCAGTTCATGCAATTCTTAGAATTAAAGTCGGATTCCTCTTGCGAATAGCACGGGGGGTAAAAACCACTGCAGAGAACCTAACATAGAAAAAAGATTCGTGCATTATCCAGAAAAACCCAGCATCTACCAGGGACACATTCACTCCCACTCACTCACTCAGGAGGGAGGGAGGAGTCTGTATTCACACATGAACCCAACCAGCCCGGGGAGCACCTACTACCTGCTGGGCAAACCAAACCAAGGTAGGGGCCACCTTCACAGCTTGAGCTGGGGGCGGGGAGAGGGCAGAAGACGGAGGTGAACAACTCCGCAGGGCAGAGAACAGGGGAAGAGAACCCGGGGTGGCAAGGGAGGCACCTGTGAGCAGAGGAAGTGAGGGGACAAGCCGTGTCTGGGAAGGCAGCTCAGCAGCCCGCCAGGCCAGGGAGGTAAGGACTTGGGATCTTCTGTGAAGCCACCAGGAAAGCTGCCACCTGGGGACACGATCAGATTCACCTTCTGGAGGATGGAAAAGTGGGGGATGAGGACGACGAGCAGAAGCACCGCAGTTAGGAGGCTGCACGGCCAGCCAGGGTAGGAGGGCAGACGCCCTTCCCCAGCGAACGAGTCTGAAGCAGCCACCCAGCCTGTCCCTCCCGGGAGACCTGGTCCATGCGGGGCCGGCTCTCTGGGCTCTGTCTGGGCTCAGCAAAGTCGGCAAGAGCGTCTCGGAACCACCACCACCACCAACCTCAGACTTTAACTTCCTCTCCTGCCAGGGGACCTGGCCTCCCCTGTGGCTCCCTGGGGCTGTACAGGGCTCGCACGCAGACTCAGAGGGAGGTCGGGAGAAGCAGAAGCACAAAGTGAGCTAGTGTGAGCGCCCTCCCCTAGAATTAGGCTTCAGAGAACTGAAAATTCCAAACACTGGATTTGCACAGGGACCACGGGTCACACTAGATTAAGACAAAGGGAACAAAGCCAAAGCGACGGATCGACGGATGCCAGATCGTGTTACCTGAGGGCCCAGAGGAGAGGTCTGCAGCTCAGTGCAAACAGACCATTAATATTTAAATCCCTACAAGGCCCAAGTCTGAGGGTGCAACAGAAAACCAGAGGGCAGTTCTGCGTGGGGTCCAGTCTCCCTGCCACCAGGCTGTGTTTCCGCACACGCTGTTGCTGAGCTGATGGGGGGCTTCTGGTGAAGCCTGAGGATCCTGACGGTGGAGCTGAGGAAGGGAACACAGATCAAGTTCCCCGGCCGGTGGGCCCTGCTGGGCAGGCCGCCAGACCTCGAGAGGGTCTCTGCTATGACCACCCATCTGGGGTTCAGGCAGACCCCCTCCGGCTGGGAGTCCACTCCTGCCGCACGTGGACATTCATCTCTCGGCAATGTAACGGGATTGATCAAATTTCTAGGTATCAGGGTACAAAGGCCAAAGGGAAAAGGGCTCTGGCCTCAAAGCCCTGGGGCAGCCATGCTCGCTGGGCTGAGGTGACAGTCACTGCGGGAGCTTTACCAGCACTTCCAGGGCCAGTGTCCCCAGCCCGCGGGCCGCTGTGTGGGAAGCCAAACGGATCTGAGTGCGCGCTGCATGACTGGTATGTAGCTGTTTCTCAACGTGTGATCATTAGCTGGGGATGAAAACTGTCACAACTTTCAGATAGATTTGATAAAAACGTATGCCCTTAGATAACTGTACTGGTTTTTCCTAGAAAGAAGTCAACTGTTACGCTTAAAAGAAAAAAAAAGCCTGGCCCCATGGTCATGATGTTTTAAAAACAATTAGGTGATTCCAATGTACTTCCAGGATGGGATCCAGCGGCTTACAATCTGATGACTAACCAGCTTGGGGTGTGGTGGAAAGCAAGCTGGCTTGCTGTCCTGCTAATGCCCCCGGGGTGACCCTCTGGGTCTGCTCCTGGCTCCGGCACATCCCCTCATTCACAAAAATGGGGCTGAGCGCTGTGTGAGGGGCCTGGGCACAGACATGCATCCAGGAAATGCTGATTTATAGACATCAGTGACCGCACCAGGGGAGTCCCCGAGGGCTGGCCACACTCTAGGGGCCTGAAGCTGGGGTCCCCCTGAACAGAAGAGCTAGAGCAGGGTCTGCTCCTTCTTCAGGGCTTATCCAGCCAGTCCTCCCCCGATCTCAGGCGCGACAAGACCACAGAAGGAAGGCGGGTCAGCAGGGACCCCAACAAACACCTGCACCCATGGTGCCCCTGTCCGGTGTCCTGCTTCCCGTCCTCCCACGAGGGAGCCGGCTGCACCCCCTCAGCTGCGTGAAGAATATCTAACCCGGTCCAACCTCCTTCAGTCAGATCTCGGGGAGCAGCGATTTTCCTGGGGGCCTCTCTGGGAGCAAGGGACTCCCCTCTCCGTGCTAACCTAACCCTGCCACTAGTCCCCTAAGACCTGGGTCTCAGATTTCGCACTGAAACACATGAGTAGTAGGGCAGGTCTGCGCACAGGACACATTCTGTGCCCTCATCGGCCCTCAGGCATCCTGAGAGTGAGCGCAGGAGATGCCAGGCATGGCGAGGACACCCAGGTCATGGCCAAAGGCCAACTCCGTCCAAAGCCTGAGCAGGAACTCAAGGCTCGTCGGTTTACACGCATCGCCCACCCTGTAGCCTCCAATGTCTCATACTGGATGAGCTTTTCTTAAACTTTATTAAAAGCTGCAGACTTGGTAGCCGGCTGGTTCCCCTGCTGGGAGAGGCAAGTCCTGCTGCCTTTCCCGGGCCACCCTCCCTCCAGAACCTCCCTTTCCTCCCACTGCTTCAGAGGAACTGCGTGCCCACGGGGGTGACAGGCACTGCGGCTCACGGATACAGAGACGTGTGTGGTCACTGTGTGGGCAGCAGGGGCCAGATTTGGGTCTTCTGGGTTTCAAAGCTGCCTCTTCCCACCAGGCTGATGGGGACCTCTTTGAAGCTTATTTTAAAGACAGATCTTCCCTGGGACACCTGGGTGGTTCAGTCGTTAAGCGTCTGCCTTAGGCTCAGGTCATGATCCCAGGACGTCCTGGGATCGAGCCCCGCATTGGGCTCCCTGCTCGGTGGGAGAGGCCCTCTCCCACTCCCCCTAGTTGTGTTCCTGCTCTCGCTATCTCTGTCAAATAAATAAATAAATAAAAACTTAAAAAAAATAAAAATAAAAAATAAAGACAGATCTTCCTTTTTAACATTTGTGGAAAACCAAGTGTTGCACGATTAAATAGCAGTTTGGAGGCGATGTGGGAGAATGACGAGAGGCTTTTGGATGCCACCCCGTCTCTGACCCTGTACTGCGCCCCGCCCCACACGGAGCCTGTTGCTGCCCGTCCCATGCTCCCCACCAGGCTGCCCAAGGACCAGAGGACAGAACGTCTAAGTGCCCAGCTCAGGATCTGAGACTGAAGTGCTTTAGAAGCTAAAGAATTTAGTTTTCCTAATTTGATATTTTAAAGCTTTATTTTTCAATAGATAGCACATTCACAGAGTTCAAAATTTAAAAAAGGGACAGAGTGCTAAGTGTCTCTCCCATCCTTGTCCCTGGCCCTCCGGAGGTCTGTCATCTGCTTTCTTGGGTGTCCCTTCATATTCCCTTTATGCACTTACAAGCAACATGAAGAGACACTACTTCCCCTTCTTTAGACAAAAGTAGTGCATGTTACTTCTATTGTTCTGCACCTTACTTGGCTCGCCTGATAAAACACCCCAGAGATCGGTCTGCATCAGCGGTTTGTACAGCCATGGGGCATTCCGCCGTGTTGCGGGGCCGCCGTGTACTTGGTCAGTCCCCTCCCGCAGCAGGGCAGGGTGCCCCCCAGAGAGCTCAATCACCTAAAAGGATCTGCTGAGTCAAAAAGTCAATCAGCTGTCGATGTTCATGACGTGTTAGAATGTTTTCATGTTCCAACTGCCTTAAAGCCAGGAAGCATTAAACCAGCGGAAGCTGTCTAGCCTGGGAATACGGAAAGGCGGGGGGGGGGGGGGGGGTGGAGTCAGTTGCCTAAGTCTCCCCGCTGCCCGAAGCCATGCAAAGCAGGGTGGGGTGCCTCTCTGTGCCCTGGCCATCCCTTTCCCTGCAGCAAACCAAGGCACTCCAGGCTGGGCCCAGAACCTCGAGGCTGCACTCGGAGCTGGGTTTTAACAGACCCTGGTTGATGTGGCTGATGGGCAGGAATGCGGGGGTAGGGCTTTCCAGGACTGACAAGCATTTAGAAAAGCAAGGGCCAACATCTAGTTTCTTCACCCTGCTCTCTGGGGGTGTTCCAAGCACGGAAGGGGGGAGGGGCTCTGTGTAACATCTGATCCCGCCAGATGGACGTGGCTGCTAGGGCTGAGGAGGCTGCCAGGCAGGTCTCTAAGCCTGTGGTGCTTGGCAGGGAAATGGCTTTTTTTTTTTTTTTAATTAAGTAGGCTCCACGCCCAACACGGAGCACAACATGGGGCTCGAACTCATGACCCTGAGATCAAGACCTGAGTTGAGATCAAGAGCCAGACCCTTAACCAAGTGAGCCACCCAGGCACGCCTGGGAAATGGCTTTTTACTGACAGTTCTCAGCTCAAGTGCTGTTTCCCTGGAAACCAGCAAGAACATTTGCCTTGGTGCAAAGAAAGAAAACAGCTTTCAAAATCTATCACTGAATACGAGAAGTTTAAAGCTAGTGTTTGGGAGGCTCTGTGCCTGTTTAAAGGTTTAGACGGCTGGACTGTCACTTCCCATTTCCAGGAAACCACTGACTGACAGCGTCAGAGAGGGCAGAGAACTGTCACCACGGTGTCAACAACGACAGTCCCAGGGCCTCTGCTGGGGAAACGGGTCATACAGCCCCTGAAAACCTTGTTTTCGAAGAATATTCACTAACATGGGGAAATAAAATTCGTACTGAGAACAAAGCAGAAAATCAAATAATGAGCATGCAGGGTCCACTTCGGGGGTCGCATATGCCCACAAAGAAAAGGCTGGGAGGTGTCACCACACGTGACAAACTTTCTCCCTCGAACTTTCTCCAATGCTCTACGATGAACTATGTTCATTAAGAATCGGGAAAAACACCTCCGTAACTAGTATCCACTTTTAAAAAAAAAAGTAGGTAGAACTAAAAACCAAACAAACAGAATCAGTGTGTGGTCCTGTAGCAGCTAAATAGCACAGAAAACGCTCTAATTCCCAGATGGAGAATTCCCCAAAGCAGGCATTCTCTGCTTATCTCAAGAACCGCATTCCATTCTGCAAAGTCCCAGCTGAGGCTTCTGACGGCTATGTGCACACAGCAAGAGTGTCATCACTAAGAACCTGGCTTCGCCTGTCTCAACAGCTTCCTTCCCAGCCCAGGGCTGGCACGGGGCTGGAAGGGCTGCAGAGGCACCTGGACACCCCTGGGATCCCACGTGTGAGTGCGTGAGCTTGCTTTCTCAAGAGACATCCAAATCTGACAGAGGCTTGTTTCAAAGCTTGCATTCAAAGTATTTCTGCAGCCGAAGAATTTCAACAAATGGACGCGGTTGTAAACCACTTCTCTCCGTCATTAAGAACGAGGCTAAAGGCTACACCTCTTGAAAAGCAGCACCATGTGGTCTGGGAACTAGAAGAGAATGTTCCCCACCACGATGGAGGGACGGTTTGTTGGACTGGAAAGCCTATGTACTTAAAGACAAAGTAGTCTGTTCTGGTGCCACCAGCTCTGGCGTGAGCTGTGTGACCCTGAATAAGTCACTTACCCTTTCTGAGTCCTGTTTTTTTTTTTTTTTTTAAGATTTATTAATTTATTTGAGAGAGAAAGAACGCAAGCATGGGGAAGGGCAAAGGAAGAGGGAGACAAGCAGACGGTCCGCTGAGCAGGGAGCCCATTGTGGGGCTTGACCCCAGGACCCTGAGATCATGCCCTGAGCTGAAATCAAGAGTCAGATGCTTTACTGACTGAGCCACCCAGGCGCCCAAGTCCTGGTTTCATCATTTAGAGAGATGGACACGAGCCTTTACTGATCAGAAGTCCCTTTCATGCTAGAAGACCATATGCAGAGACCTCGCTGAAAGGCAGGTAGGTCCACCCCAGAAACCTCAGCAGAGCGGCAAGTACTCTGCAGTGGACCAGAGACCAGAGGGATAAGAAAACTCTGAATGTGCAGCATCCAGGACACACCTGCTGGGTGCAGGATGGCCACAAAGCCCAAACCAGGACCTCTGATGGCAAGGTATCCCGTTACTGGGCAGTGTGTAAAGGGAAGCAGAGAGGCCCAAAGGGCAATAGGAATTTAAAGGAGGAGCCCGGAGACAGGCCCAGGGCTGGGCAGTGAGTGGCTGGTGCCGAACCTCCTCTCGGGGCCCACCTCTCCCAAGGAGAGCCCCATCCTGCTGCCACAGTGGCTCTGGGGAAATCCCTCTCTGTAGTCCTCCTAATGGTGCTGGCCTGACACAGCTCTGCTCTCAGCCCTGATTTAGAATCAGTCTGGGACCTGGGACTTCCGACAGGAACAGCTCCCCAAACCGTCTGTGTGTGATGTCCACTGCTAAACAGTCCCTGGCACAGTCTCTTGAATTTTAGACTCGTGAGATTTCCTGTCTTCCTACCATTTAGGATGCCTCGTGCCCAACTCATAATGAATGCCCCTGGGGGAAAAACACAGTGGAAAAATGACATAAAACTGGCCAAGAGCTTGGAAGTGCACAAAGGATCGGACAGAAGCACTGGGGCAGATGTTCTGGAAGGCCGCGAAGTGAGCCTCCAAAGAGCTCCATTTCTGCCTCCACCGAGGCGTCCGGTGTGGGAGTGCAAAGGGAGGGAGGCTGAATTGCAGAAGCCCCCACTCAGTGTGAGCTGGGCCAGTGCGTACCGCGTGGGGGAGGGGAAAAGGCCCATGTGTCCATGTCCCCTTTTCCAGCCCAAACCGAACAGTCCAACTCCAAAAAAATGCTCCCGTACTTACTGGCATGGTTTTGTCCCCGAAGAAATAGATGGTCTTATAGCCGTCATTTTCCACATGTCTCAGGCAATACCTCTTGTCCCAGCCATCAGGAAAGACATCAATGCTGATCTGGCCTCCTGCCGAGAGGGGGGAAGACACAAAAGCTAAAGGTGGAAAGGAGGCGAAGAGCACTTTGCTGAAAAGAACGTGTGGCCTACTCGTCAGCAAGTGGAGGGCCAAGGTCTTTGATTTTTAACACCCTTGTTCGCTACTTATGCTACTTTAGGGACCAGTTCTAGAAATTAATATGACATTGCTTTTTCCAGCATTATTTCACCTAAAATCGAAAAGCGAGACAGACCACCAGCTCAGAACAAGGAATGCATTTGTATTCAAGTGCTGCGCCAAGCGCATGGGTCTAAATGAAGCATGCTGGTGGAAAAGCTGATAACAGCTTCATTCATCTGGGCCGGCCCGAGCTTTAACATGCTCTGGCTCTCAGGGTACGAGGCAGGCTGCATGCAGTTCATCTTGCAGGGAAAAGGAAAAGCACGTGGAAGGTGACTTGCAGGCAGCTTTCAGGAGCGATGAAACCCTCTGAAAGCTTTGTCAGAGAGATGTTCACCTTGCTGTTCAAGAACACTTGAACATCTACCCGTTTGTCTATCAGACATAATCCCTTTGCGATTCCGGTTTTCCTACAACTGTACACTTAGTGGAGGTGGTAAAACAAGAGGGCTTTACATAATCACTCATCAGCGTTCGCTTCAAATGTCTGACAAGTATATTCTACCAAAAACCAAGGCCAAGACGCCAGTGCCGCAGGAAGAAGTCTGTCGGACACCGGAACCGTTTGCACGCCGGTCCGCCATTGTAGATACAACCTCTGTGGGCTCAGACAAGTCCCCTTTCCTTCCAGGGCCTCAGTTTCTTGATTTGTAAAACCAACCCAACTGACTGCTAAGGATCTCTGCTGCTCACCCAGCATGAGATTCCAGAATCTATTGGGCCGAGCGCTATTTTGGACCAGCAGGAGAGGTGTGGGGAGGAATCCTGCCGGGTGAGACTTTAGAACCAAACCCGGCAGCTGGGGTGAGTCTCCATGAGGGCTGACCACACAGGAGTGCTTGCCCCTGAACCCCTCTTGCCCACCTCCACACCGGGCACCGTCCCATTTCAAGAGCTCACCGGCCCCCGGCAAACCCCCTGGCAAGCGGTTACCAAAGCCCGAAGGAAACCCGCCTGAATGCACGGTACCTATGGAGAACGTGACGCCTTTTCCCGCAAACTCTTTCTGCAGTTCTGCTACGAACTTCTGTCTGATATTTTCTTTCTGAGAAGAACAAGAAGATACCGATTATCTAGTGCATGGCAGTTCAGAAAAAACCCTTCAGCCGCCGGCCGCCAGGCTGCACATCTTATCTTATCTCCATAGACCCAGGCTGTGTTCAAGGGGCTCACTTTATCGAGTTCGTGAAACTCAATGCGTTCTTCTTGGCTGCAGCTTCTCCCAATCGGGGACACGTTCAACATCCCATTTCGGAACTCAATGAAAGTACCCCTGGAGAGGAAAGGGGACGGGCCCCAGAGAGACATTATTTATGTGGGCGACGTTACAAATGGGTAAACAGGCTCAAATTTCCAGAAGGCAGGGGCTGGTGTGATCAACATTTCACAGGGCTGGGCTCAGCCACACGGCAGCCATGGGCCACATGCGGCTAATCTCAACTGAGATTAGATTTCAAAGATGTAGCATGAAAAAAGAATGTCATCCTCATTCGAAATGTTTTACATTGACTATGTGTTAAAATGACTATATTTTGACTATAATGAGTTAAATAAAACACGATTAAAATTAATTTCGGTGTTCCTTTTTCTTTTTTTAATGCAGCTACAGAAAACTTAAAATTGCACGTGGCCCACATTATTTCTGTTGGACAGTGAATTTTATCATTAATAAAGAGCAATGATGGGTGCCTGGGGGGCTCAGTCGGTTGGGCATCTGCCTTTAGCTCAGGTCATGATCCTGGGGTCCTGGGATCGAGCCCCGCGTTGGGCTCCCTGCTCAGCTGGGGAGTCTGCTTCTCCTCCCTCTGCCTGCCTCTCTGCCTACTTGTGCTCACTCTCTCTCTCTCTGTCAAATAAAAGAAAAAAAAAGAGCTATGGAAATGATTACCATCTCTCAAGTTCCCTGAGGAGTCTGAAAATTCATGCGCCTGACCCCTTTGCTAGTGACCTCTTGAACCCACTGATCTGACCACACAAAGCTACGGGGAAAGGCTCGGAGGGCTGTTTGGCGAGCCTCCTCCCTCATTACCGAGGAAACACTGTGCAGCCAGCCGCTACTAAATGGTTGATCTGATCACAGAAAATGAGAACAGCTCAACACTACTTATTTTGAATAAAGATGTTTAAAAAAAAAAACCCATATCCCCTCGTGTTTCCAGTTTGAATCTCAAAATAGTTTCTTAAAAGCTCAAACAACTGTGAGCTATTTATCCTTACAATGCAATTTAAGTGTTTTGTGACTGTGCGCTCAGAAGTATCTTCTAGTTTTTTTTTTTTTTTTTTTAAGATTTTATTTATTTAACAGAGAGAGACACAGCGAGAGAGGGAACACAAGCAGGGGGAGTGGGAGAGGGAGAAGCAGGCTTCCCGCAGAGCAGGGAGCCCGATGCGGGGCTCGATCCCAGGACCCTGGGATCATGACCTGAGCCGAAGGCAGATGCTTAACAACTGAGCCACCCAGGTGCCCAGAAGTATCTTCTAGTTCTAAACGCTGATGCCTATGAGCCTCTCAAACCTCTTCCCTCGGCCCTTTCTGTCTTCCACACACAGTCCTGATCTCGAGCCACCAGCCACCTGTAAGTCCCAGGGACCCCGGCCCAGTGTTGAGCTGAGGGCCTGCTTCAAGGCCAGCGCGGCCTCCTGCGAGGCTGTGTGACTCTGGGCGCCTCTTGGAGCCTCACAGAGGGGCTGACGTAGTCATTGTGGTTACCTCTAAGGGGTCCTGAGAAAACCAAATGTCCTAGTTTTTGTTAACTGGGAAGCAATGAATACTCGTTAGGTAAAGTAAAAGCAGCAAAATCTCAACCGCTGGATCCTCTCCCCGGCTGTGCTCAACTTGCACAGAAGCAAATGATACAACACAGGTGCATCTAAGATGCTTTTTCAAGAGTCCCCTACCTGGGATGTCCTGGAGCTGGTATGGACCAGCCCTGTCCCCTATACCTTCTACAGGGACCCTGGTGACCCTTCCCAGGGGTGACCCTAGGACTGCGGTGCTAAACTGTCAGAAAGAGAGGCTCGATGATTTCTCCCCAACTCAAGGACATGATATTACTCTCATTCCCAAGGGAGGGAGGCTGATGCATTTTAGAAAGGCTTCTGTTCTCAAAAACTAGGATTAAGGAAGTTTATCAAGTGTTCAACTCCTCCCTGAGGATCTGGACTCATCTGAAGCCTTCCTGCGCCTATGTGACCTGTGTGTGGGGCACACAGTGAGACTGACGAGAGGTGTGGGCAAATGCTGATCCAGGTGGGTCTCAGCTCTGCTGCCTGAATTCAGGGGGGATCTTGTGCAAATTTGAAATGACAGGTCTTCAGAGACCACAGAAGCCAGAAGTGATGGTATTTTACAACGTGAAATCTAACTTTCAAATGACAGCAATTAATGCAGATTTTATGTCACACCGTGGGCCGAGCGAGCAAGGCTGCGCGTGGAGTGTGGCCTGGGCCTCCAGGGTGACTCCCGGGTCTGGGGCTGATGCTCTTCTCACACTGCGGTTTTACAGGCCTTTCCTCGGACCCACAGCCTCGGCAAGCGTCTAGTTTCCGATTCCCATCATGTGGCAAAGCCATCATTTATGGATTCATTCTTCCACTAGAAGGTTTCCAGCAATGTCTTACTAACTAAGCACAGAGCCCGGGACTGGAATCAGCACCAACCCAGCCAATGCCACTCCTCCCCATGCTAGCACACGCAGCCTCTTTGCTAAAAGCAAACCTACCTCTTCTTCGGGAGTTTAATTTTTGCAATGTAGCTCAGACAGTAGTTGATTAAATCTTGGATTAGGGCCTCACCCAGGTGACCTTGAATACTCTAGATAAAGAAAATACTGGGGTTACTTGATTTAGGGGGATGCATTTTCAAAATAACTTTACAGCAAACCCAGGGCTTCAGCCACTACTGGCGGGGGTCACTGGGCTGATGTGGCGGCCAGGGTGACACGCCCCACCACCTTTTCCTTCTTTCCCTGCTTGCAAACATAAGGCAAACCACAAAGGGCTTTAGTTAAAGCATTTCCTGCTCCATGACTCAAGACTTTTGTACTCATTATCTTTCGAATGCTTCATGGAAGGCCCAAACAGTTTATTACTGCTGCTTTTATTCAATTAAAATATCTAGAGACACCGACAAAAAGTGTATTCGTTCCCCTCAGACTTTTTCTTATGCCTGAGTGGAATGATCTTGTTACTAATAAGAGCTACACAGTACCTCTTAAAAATGCTTGTAGAGAGGCAGTCTATCCTAGTCTCTGCTCGCATAATAGAAATATCAGATTACGTATCCTTAAAAAACAATGATAAAAATTTAGTTCACAATTTGGAATATGTGATAGTCACATGGTTCAACATTCAAGATGTAGAAAAGAATGTGGGGTAGGGATTCACTTCTCCTGCTCCTCACCTTCCAGATACACCTCTCCAGAAGCACCCAATGTCAAATTATCTTTTTAGAAACCATTTCAATAACAGTATATGGTCGTCTGGATACTCAAGAACCTACCTGTTTACACAAGAGTTTCCCATCTTTGTATGCAACCAGGCCATTTTCAGGAAACACATAATCATATTTTTCAACCACTGCAACCGAAATAAAAGAAAAGAACTGAAGCTGGAGTTTCTATTTCTCGATTAACACATATCGTCAATAAAACTGAACTCCAATAAGGACTGTGAAAGGGTATCTCGTCTTAACAAGTTCAACAGGTGGGGAAAAAAGCTCCTTAAAAAAAAAAAAAATTCTTTTTCTAAAAAAGACTTTGGGGGGCGCCTGGGTGGCTCAGTCGTTAAGCGTCTGCCTTCGGCCCAGGTCCTGATCCCAGGGTCCTGGGATCGAGCCCCGCATTGGGCTCCCTGCTCAGCGGGGAGCCTGCTTCTCCCTCTCCCACTCCCCCTGCTTGTGTTCCCTCTCTCACTGTGTCCCTCTCTGTCAAATAAATAAAATCTATAAAAAAAAGAAAAAAAAGACTCTCTAATTATAAATGTACAAGACGGTGGCCAGGCTGGAGATGGGAGACTTGCTGGTGGGCCCTCTCACGTCTCTGCCTTCAGCCCCCTCTACCTGGAGAGGAAGACGGGAGCCAAGGACAGCCCCCAAGCCTCCCTGTGGACCCGCATCCCCAGGGCAGTGATGAAAATGTGCAGATTCCCAGGCTCTGCTCTCAGGCTTTCTGAATCAGAACATGCAGGGCCAGGCTAAAAATCAGAATTTAAAAAAACCCAATTTTGGGCGCCTGGGTGGCTCAGTCGTTAAGCGGCTGCCTTCGGCTCAGGTCATGATCCCAGAGTCCTGGGATCGAGTCCCACATCGGGCTCCCTGCTCAGCGGGAAGCCTGCTTCTCCCTCTCCCACTCCCCCTGCTTGTGTTCCTGCTCTCGCTGTCTCTCTCTCTGCCAAATAAATAAATAAAATCTTTAAAAAATAAAAAAAATAAAAATAAAAAATAAAAAAACCCAATTTTTTTAAAAAGGTCTTTAGGTGATTCTTACATGCAGCCAGATTTGGAGACCACTCACATAAGTCTAACTGGGTTCTCAAACTTTAGTTGCTTGTTAAAATGCAGACTCCCAGGTGCCCTGTGTTTTGGGGGGGGCCCTCACATCTGTATTTTCACAGGCTCCCCAGGTGATTCTGATACAGCTGGGTCTTCAACTTTCTTCTAGCTTGTGAATGTTTTGAGTCTGTTGTTTTGACTCACACTCTGAAATCTAGACAGTGCCCTACCCTGACATAAAACCTCTCTGTGCCTGTGGTTAAAAATATGGCCAGAGGCAGAAAGGGCCATCAGGGTCGGGTAACAGGATTTCCGGGGCTTAATGTGCCCCATTATGTTGTTTCTGGTGTTTCTAAGTAGAGCATCTACGGGGAAAATTAAGTGTAAGCAGAACAGAGAGCTTTAAAGAGAATGCATAGATTATGCTCAGAGTAACTAATCCAATACATACAGCTTACGCTGATTTGGACTGTAAGATATTACAGCTAAAACACTGGTTATCTACTGGGGGTGATACTGCCCCCCAGAGGATACTCGGCAGTATCTGGAGACAGTTTCGGTTGTCACACTGGGCATGGAGGTACTCCTGGCATCCCATGGCTGGAGGCCCCAGAGGTGCTGCTGAACATCCTACAGTGTGTACAAGAGAGCCCCCCACAACAGAGAATGAGCCGGCCCAAAATGTCAACGGTGTCCAGAAGAACGATCAACTCATCCATCTCGCCACCCTCTAGTTCTTATAGGCCAGGCACCCAGGAGGCCCTGGGGCTACAAGATGAGGAATCCATAGTCGTAGTGTTCAAGAAAAACGGACGGATACCAGGTAGTTTCCAGCGAGCAGAGTGCTCTGCCAGCAGGGCTGTGCATCATAATCTCCCGGGCGGGGGGGGGGGGGCGCTGCTAAAATACGATTCAAAGGCCCCAGAGACCTCAGCATCTCCAGTGAAGGGGCCAGTAAGAACCCCTGGCTTCCTGGAGTCCTGCACTGGAGATCCTGGTTTAATAGACAGGGGAGGAGCCTGGGTGACTCATGATTAGGGAACTCTGGGAGACCCTGTGTGAGGGCAACGGAGAGGGGCCCCCAGACCCAGAGGGCACCTCAACACCTGGGTGAGAAGGACGGTCAGGAGATGGGGCCTGAGCTGAGCTAGGAGAGTGGACGGGGACAACAGGAAGCATTCCAGGCAGTGCCACACACACTCCAACATCTGGGCGACCCCATCCATGTATGAGTCCCGAGTGGTCCACCACCAACTCCAGAAATTTATTTATAGCATTAAGAACAGAGGAAAGAGAAAGCAGAGAGAATGTTTGTCCAAACAAGGCAGCAGGAAGCCTGCCACACGGGGAGGAGAGCTCAGGCCTGCCTAAGATACGTAATGGCCACAGGTCCTGACGTCCTCATAGGAAGCTGCCATTAACCAGACGTGAACAAGTAGCGTTTCCTTACCATCCTTTCCCAGCTGCTCCTGCACTTTCTCAAAGTCCGACCCGCCTACTACTCCAATTTTGATCTTCTGCCTCAAGTTTTGTAGAAAGCCATCCATTTCTTTGGTAATTTTCTACATTTCAAAAAGGAAAATAAAAAGTCATGAGCCGTAAAGTAACCAGGAGACTAAAACTCTAAGAGAGATACAATCCTTACTTTCATATATGCCAATTCAGGCTCTAGATCTGTAGTAAGTCCAAATATTTTAGTTGTGATTTGGGGACATCAACTTTTTACCAGAGAAAAATGTGTTAAATTTTACTTATTTTTACCTAGCTTAAAAGACACAAGCAATATATTGACAACTGCTGTGTTCTGTTCCAGCTATTCCTCTCTGCGTTCATATGCTTGTCTGTACGCGCACAAATAAATAGGTCTGGTTTTTTTTTTTTTAAGATTTTATTTATTTGACAGAGAGAGACACAGCAAGAGAGGGAACACAAGCAGGGGGAGTGGGAGAGGGAGAAGCAGGCTTCCCGCGGAGCAGGGAGCCCGATGCGGGGCTCGATCCCAGGACCCCGGGATCATGACCTGAGCCGAAGGCAGACGCTTAACCGACTGAGCCACCCAGGCGCCCCAAATAGGTCTTATTTCTGAAACACAAGGACTCATTTTTTTTTTTTTTAAAGAAGTTGTACTCTGATTCTGGTTTTTTTTTTTTATTTTTATTTTTTTAAAGTTTTTATTTCTTTATTTGACAGAGAGTGAGACAGTGAGAAAGGGAACACAAGCAGGGGGAGTAGGAGAGAGAGAAGCAGGCTTCCCACTGAGCAGGGAGCCTGAGTGGGGCTCGATCCCAGAACCCTGGGACCATGACCTGAGCCGAAGGCAGACGCTTAACGATCTGAACCCAGGTGCCCTGAAACACAAGGACTCATTCTGTCTTGTGCAGTGACTTGTGTTTTGAGCAGTGAGTTGCGGTGACCATTCCAGGCCGATACACATAGATCTAGAGCGTTCCTTTCAAATGCTATACTGTACTCCACTTACAAATATAAGTTGCTGATTTTAAAGCAAAATAACATGATAAGATTAAAGAGGATGTTCAGAATTGGTTTGTTATAATTATACAAAACCAAAAATAAATAAAGTACAGAAGTAAGATCACTATTAGTCTCTCCTAAAAGAAAAGCTCCTACCTATCAACAGTGGTCTCAATGGTATAATTTTATGCTGGTTAAAGTCCAAACTGTGCACTATTTCAAAAGAAATTATGAACATGAAAAAATATTCCTATATTAAGACAAACACAATTCATTTTTTGAAGTTATTTTGTTACTTTTACCAATCCGAATTGTATATTCACATGCGGTATCTTTAATTAATTAATTAATTAATTTTTTTTTTTTTTAAAAGATTTTTTTTATTTATTTATTTGAGAGAGAGAGAGCGAGAGAGAGCACATGAGAGGGGGGAGGGTCAGAGGGAGAAGCAGACTCCCCGCTGAGCAGGGAGCCCGATGCGGGACTCGATCCGGGGACTCCAGGATCATGACCTGAGCCGAAGGCAGTCGCTTAACCAACTGAGCCACCCAGGCGCCCATTAATTAATTTTTTTGAGAGAGAATCTTAAGCAGGCTCCATGCCCAGCCACAGAGCCTAATGCAGGGCTCGATCTCACAACCCTGAGATCATGACCTGAGCTGAAACCAAGAGTAGGATGCTTAACTGACTGAGCCACGCAGGCACCCCTAATTTATTATTTTTTAAGTAAACTCTGCCCCCAACATGGGGCTTGAACTCATGACCCGGAGATCAGGAGTTGCCTGCTCCACTGACTGAGCCAGCCAGGCAGCCCACACATGGGCTATCTTTAGAAATGAAGTTAGCAGAAATTAAAAACAAAAACAAACTTAAATACAAAAACGTCTAGAGTTCAATTCTTCTCTTTTTCTTAAAGAAACTGTTTTAGAGTAATATACACATAGGATTAATAAAATTGTACAGAAGGGCTTATAACAGAATACAATCTTTTCTACGCCTTCCAATGGAATCTTGACCTAGCAGACAAAATCTAGAAGTGCACCAGTGGCCTCTATGAATCAATGCCTGTGAAAATGGGTCCCGGAGCCCTCCAAGTGTCAGAATGATGTCAGAATGGCAGGAAGTGGGGTAGACTCCTGACGTCAGAATGGCAAGAAGTGGGCAAGATTCCCTGGATTGCAAAATATTAAAAATGCAATACTTCCATCTTCAAGCAGAACCCAAAGCTGCAATTTATTTTATCTTAACCCCTGTGCACACTGATGAGCTCTGTGGTACTGTGGCCATCAGGTGTGTCTGCAATGTGTGTGCGTTAGAAGGCACCTTCTCACTTCCAAGTGGCAGCAAATGATTTTTGACAGGAAATAAGACCCAGCTGCTTGTGAGCACAACAGAGCATCTAAACTACCCACTGCAGGAGAGATCTTTGGAGCAAAATAATCACAAAGTTGTTGGGATGTTCCCAAATAATTTTTGTGTTGCTAATCACAAGGAATTCTTTATAAATCATCCTAGACAAAATAAAGCACAGAGAAAGACCCAAAAGCTTAAAATTGAGGTCAAAGCATGTTAAAAATTCACCTTCTGAAAAAACCAACTATAAAAGACTTTTTTGGGGACAACAGAGGAAAACTGATGGGAGTAAAGAAGAGTCAGCAGAATAGGGTGTGTGGGCCGGCACTGACCTGCTGTCGGGTTCTGTGAAGTATGACTGCAACACAGCCATATCATCTGCGTGGTGTCTGTGGCCGCAAGGACACAGCCGAGTAGCTGTGACAGAGACCACCTGGCCGGCACAGTCTCAACTCTTTACTATCTGGCCTTTTACAGAAAAACGTTTGCTGACTGCTAGACTGGGGCATTAAATAATAGGAGGGAACTGGTGATAATTTTCATTGGTGATGGTGATGATGGCACTATGGTCACCACAGATGTCCTCAAGAGATCCAGGCTCAAATATTTTGGGGTGAAGTACCATGATGACTGCAGCTTAGGAAGTGGTACAGCGAAGAATAAAAAAGAGCGTTAATGTCAATCGACGTTGAATTTAAGTGGTGGGGATGCAGCTGTTCTGTATACTAGTTTCTCAGTGATTCTGTATGTTTGAATTTCCTTTTAATCTTAATTTTATTTTTTTAAGATTTAAAAGTAATATCTACACCTAATGTGCAGCTCAAACTTACAGGCCTGAGATCAAGAGTCATATGCTCCTTTGACTGAGCCAGCCAGGTGCCCCTGTATGTTTGAATTTTTTATGACATAAAGCCGGAAAACAATTCACTCAGGTTTATAGTGATATTGCGAAGCTCTGGACTCCATTCTAATTAGATTTTATCTGTTTATGTCATATTGTGTTTCAGCAGCTGTAAGATAACCCATTCTTCTGCTTCTGGACTGTAATATGCTTATCAGTGTTTGAGAATGCATGTACTGAGGGAGGGAAGGTATTATTCTATAATGAATAGATCTCTTGCTAAAATATTTTTATTTTTTACCTGGAACACCCGGCACACAGAAACAACTTTCTTTTGTTAGACTTCTTTTTTTTCAGTGTTAAAATTATTAGTTTGCTGCAAAGACTGTCATGTTTCAAATGTGTTATGGCAATACATTGTGGGTTTCTTTGCTATTTCATACTTCATGCTCATCTGCCCTGATTCTTTCTGGAAGGCAGAAGCACCTTCTGGAATGGCATAACCAGCAGCCAGAACAGCCCCCATCTTAGAGCGGTGGCAGAAAATGGCAAACTTAGCAAATAACAATACCCAGCAACCCGAGACTTGTACCAGATTTGCTGTGAGAAATCAAGGTCATGGTTTCATGGAGTCTCGGTTTCCTTATGTTTAAATGGGTAACAGAAATTATCCTGCATGGGATGAAAGAGGGAGAAAGGTTGAGAAGGTCCAGTGATATCATGTAAATAGGTTTGGAATGTGAACCCTAGACTATCACAGCCCATGGGCCAAATTGAGCAGCTGGTTGTTTTTGTAATAAATAAAAAAGTTATCGGGGGGCACCTGGGTGGCTCAGTCGTTAAGCATCTGCCTTTGGCTCAGGTTATGATCCCAGGGTCCTGGGATGGAGCCCCACATCGGGCTCCCTGCTCAGCGGGAAGCCTGCTTCTCCCTCTCCCACTCCCCCTGCTTGTGTTCCTTCTCTTGCTGTGTCTCTGTCAAATAAATAAACAAAATCTTTTTAAAAAAATAAAGTTTTATTGGAACACAGCCATGCTGTGTCTACGTAAGGTCTACGACTGCTTTTGCATTAAAGTTGAGTAGTTACTACAGACCATGTGGTTGGCAAAGACATACATTATTGCTGTCTCTTTACAAACAATGAGTTGTTGACTTTGGCTCTAGATGGCCAAGAGATTCTCTAACAGTCCAGAAGTGTGTGTTGGGTCACTGAATCTGAGTCAGAAAGGGCCTCTGAAGAACTTGCAGTTGAGTTTCATCACTAGATACACTGAACCTGTGGCTCAGAAAGGCAAAATGATGTTATCCGAAGTCACACACGTTTAATGTGGACGTCTGGAGCACACCACTGCCACCCTCCGGCCAAAATTAAGAAGGTAGGGATAGAAAGGGAAGTTAGTGAGGTCACTTGGGCCCAGTCTCAAGTTTGAATGGCTGTTGTTCGGTGACCAGTCCGTGCAAGGAGGTCAGCATGAGCTTCATCACAAATGCTGATCTTAACTGAAACCTATGTCCATGCCTGGAGCAGCAAAATCTACAAGTGGGAAGCAAGCTTCCTGCAGTTCAAGAGGGCTCTCAGCAGGCAGTGTGAAAAAATCTAGGTCTCCTTGCTCACTCCTGCTGGAGAAGGGGGCTGAGATAGGGGGTGGTGTCAGCGGCTAATATTTATTGACTATTACTGAACACAGCCTACCGTACCCAAGATACTTTTATGAATTTATGCGATTTCATTCGACCCTCACAAACACCATATGGAACTGGGAAGGTCCCCATTTAAAGCCGTGGATGCTGAGACTCAGAGGCTAAGTGACTTGCTCAAGGTCAGACAGCTGTCAAGAGGGTACAACTGAGACTCTATTAGGTCTGTTTGACCTGGAAACCTATGTTTTTTATATTAGGCTACAAGGTACAGCTCACAGGTGACAGGACCGAGGAGGGCACATAGTTGGCAAGGGGGCTGAGCTGAGGTTCAAATCCAGGGCATGCGGTGAGAGTCCAGAACTGCGTTTTCCAACCCCATACACGTTTTTCGCTTTCAAGGGTTTTTCGGCCCCGTCCCATGTCTCCGAGCACCCTGAGGGTCTGCACCCGCTGCCGCCAGCCCGCCGGGCGCCGCCTACCTGTCGCGGGGCCGTCAGGGTCCCGTCCACGTCGAAGAGGCATAGCGCTGGACCGGACGCCGCCATGTCGCCGGTTTCCATCCACTGTGGATGGGACTTGTTGGCAACCGGGAATTCGGCCCAGAACTTCCGGGTTCGGCCCCCCGTGCCGCAGGGCACGCTGGGAGGAGGAGGATCCACTCCCACGGTACCCGGGACTTGCGTCCTATATTCTTTCGGAACCACAAATCCCAGGATGCAATGCGCCAACACGGCGTCCTCTTACTGCCGAGCAGGCGCCGTTAGAGATTCCGGGGACAGAGGGGATTCACTTCCGGCGACAGGCAGCTGGGCCATGGTAAGAAGGCGGTTGGCGGGAACTGCGGGAAGTCGTGCGCTTTGGGGGTCGTGGTCCAGGTTGGGCAGGCAGGCGGATTCCTTGGGTTCTGATTCGGAGAATCCGCGGGGGGTGGGGGACCTCCGGCGTAGGTTAAGGCTTTCTGTGCTGCGCCTTCCTGCGCTTGGGTCACGTGGGCCGACAGTAGCGCGCACTGAAATTCACTGAGCGCCGTCCCGGCGCATCAGATCCTCGGGTCCACCAAGTGCAATTGAGGGCTTTGAAACCACCGTCTCATTTGGTATGTTGTGAATCCCCATTGTGAAAGGCGAAGAAACCGAGGCCCAGAGAAGTGGAGGAACTTGCCCAAGGAGCCACAGCTAGTGACTGTAGGAGCCAGGATCGGAACCCAGATCAGGCCCCCAAGCCCGGAGCATCTTTCACTGCACAACCGTGCACCTGATAAAACCCTTGTGCTGCGGGTTGGCGCCTCCCCCCCCCCCAGCCCCGCAACTGGGCTCAGAAAACAGCGCTTCCCCTTCAGCACGGAAGATGATGCTTTAACCTGACAGAAAATAGGGAGGTTATTTTAAGTATCGCAGGGATTTGTTACCCTTTAGGACGTTGGTTCCTGCTGGGGAAAATGTTCCCACAGCCTAATGCATTCAGTGCCCAGCCCAGAGTTGGCCGTCCCTAGATATTTTTTGAATGGATGAAAGCTCTGCCACCTTTCTTGTACCTCTTTGAACTGCCTGAAGGAAAGAGGACCAGTTTGAGAGTCAGACTCTGCCCCACTCACTGGCTGTGTGTCTTTGGACAAATTTCTGACCTTCTCTGTGTTTAGTTTCCTCAGTGGTAAAGTGGGAATACAGTTGACCCTTGAACAATTTGGGTTTGAACTGTGTGGGTCCACTTCTATGCAGATTGTTGAAAATAAATACATTGGAAGATTTTTCAGAGATTTGCAACAATTTGAAAAACCTGGCAGACGAACTGCGTAGCCTAGAATTACTGAAAAAATAAAAAGGTATGTCATGAATGCCTAAAATACAGGTAGATACTAGTTTATTTTATTTACTACCATAAAGTATACACAAGTTATAAAAAGTTTATCAAAATGCACACAGAGACTTACAGACTCTACACGGCATCATTCATAGTCGAGAGAAACAAACAAACATGAAGATGCAGTATTAAATCCTAACTGCATAAAATTAACTACAATACATATTGTACTACTGTAATAATTCCATAGCCACCCCCTGTTACTATTGTGGTGAGCTCAAGTGTTGTATGTGCTTAACACGGTGTGTGTTGCTAATCATCTCCGCGTGAGCACTTCATCGCTGGTAAATTGCAAATGGCAGTAAAAAGTGATCCCGTGGTTCTCGCGTATTTTTCATCGTGTTTAGTGCAATATCGTAAACCTTGAATAACAGCATGGGACCCATACGAAATGCCACTAGTGATTCTGGAAGTGCTCCCAAGAAGCAGAGAAAAGTGATGACGTTACAAGAAAAAGTTGAATTGCTCGATATGTACTGTAGATTGAAGTCTGCAGCTGCGGTTGCCCGCCATTTCAAGATAAATGAGTCCAGCGTGAGGACCATTGTAAAAAAAGAAAAGGAAATCCGCGAAGCCGTTGTGGCAGCTACACCAGCAGGCGCGAAGACCTTGCACTTTTTGCGAGATACTTTTTTATCTCGTATTGAAAATGCAGCTTTTATGTGGGTGCAGGATTGCTACAAGAAAGGCATCCCTATAGACTCTAGTATGATTCGAAAAAAAGCAAAGTCGTTGTACGATAACTTGAAGCAAAAGGAAGGCGAAGGAACTAAAGCTGGAGAATTTAATGCCAGCAAAGGATGGTTTGATAATTTTAGGAAGAGGTTTGGCTTAAGAAATGTTAAGATAGCAGGAGAAGCAGCTTCTGCCAACCAAGAGGCCGCCGATGAGTTCCCACATCAAGAGCTCATACACCCCACACCAGAGGAGTTAACCGAAGGCACCTCGGTGGAGATGAGAGCTTCCGGACCAGTGCCAGATGAGGAAGATGTAGAAGCAGCAGGGCCAGAAAACAAGTTGACATTAGACAACCTGGCAGAAGGGTTTCGATTATTCAAGACGGCGTTTGACTTCTTTTACAACATGGACCCTTCTGTAATCCGGGCACTGAGACTAAAGCAGGTGGTGGAAGAGGGATTGGTACCGTACAGAAACATCTTTAGAGAAATGAAAAAGCAAAGAAGTCAGACAGAAGTTACTATGTATTTCCATAAAGTTACGCCGAGTGTACCTGCCTCTCCTGCCTGCCCTCCCGCCCCCTCCACCTGTCCCACCTCTGCCACCGCTGAGACCGCAAGACCAACCCCTCTGCCTCTTCACCCTGAGCCTACTCAGCAGGAAGACAACAAGGAAGAAGACCTACCCGCTGATCCGCTTCCGTGTAATAAATAGTGAATAGTCATTATGCCGTCCACTTAAACTTCCCTGTTGCGCATGTGAGTGTCTTCATGTGAAAATCTCCTTTGGAAAGCCTCCTTTGGAAGTGGGTAGCCTATCCTTAGAGGCTGTAAGGTGAGTGATGTTTAATATAAAATTAACAATGTGTCTTCTTACTGTTTTGTAACTTTGCTTTTTGTTTTCAAAGATTTAATTACCCTGCAGGGTGTCCCTTACCTCCCCCTCCCTCCATCCCTTCCCCCCGCCCCCCGTAATTGGAGAAAATGCCTATTAGCCTATCATCATGGCTAAGTGGTTTTTTTTTAAAAAAGTAACTGTTTCCGATACTGTATTCTGAACCTGACTGTAATATACTGTATGCCATCAGAAGTTTATAAGGATTCATTCATTCGCATATAGACCAGGCTCCTGGGAAACAGTATCGATTACACTAGGCTGCCATAAAGCAACCCTATTACTGCTGCTTTGTTACCAATCCATGAATCATTGTCCTTATAAATCAACAACGAATCTCCCTTTCTTATTATCCTTCCTTTTTGTGTCTAGTGTCAGTAATATTTGTACTATCTATAGTGTTTTGTGTCTTACAAGACAGTGTTGATGTGGGTACTGACAATTCATCTTGGAAACAAGATAAACTTAATGGTATCGCTAATACAGTACCGTAAATGTATTTTCTCTTATGGTTTTCTTAATCACATTCTTTTCTCTAGCTGAGTTTATTGTAAAAATGCCGTATATAATACATGTAACAACAAATACGTGTTAATGGATTTATTGGTAAGGCTTCTGGCCAACACTGTGCTATTGGTAGTTGAGTTTTCGAGGAGTCAGAAGTTGTATGTGGAGTTTTGACTGCTGGAGGGTTGTTGTTCCGAACCCCTGCGTTGTTCAAGGGTCAACTGTAATGGCACCCCTCTTGCACCGCTTGTGTCAAGCTCACATGAGCTTAAAACATCCTTCCCTGTGTCTCTGGTAATAACAGCAACCTCACAGGATCGGCAGGGGCCTCCAGGTAAGATGCTCCGCAGGTGTTTATTTTGTGATTCGCGTGGTTGAGCTCTCGAGAGCAACGGTGTCCTGTCTACCTTCCAGGCCGCCCTCCTCCGAGCCACGCTACGGTTGGCAGGCCCAGCTGCATGGAGAAGGCCTGTCTGCGGGCTGTGGTGCCGCCCCGGGCAAGATCCTGGGAGGCGGGTGGGGAGCAGGGCCCCCACCCTGAAGGAGAAGCCTGCAGGCACGGAGACAGAGAAATTCCAGATGGTCTACCGGTTCGATGCAATCCGAGCCTTCGGGTACTTGTCCCAGCTGAAGGTGGCGCAGACGGCCCTGACGCTGCTGGCCCTGCCCCCTGGCTTCTACTGGTACTCGCACGGCCTCGTGACTCTCGGCTCCTTGTGCTTTGCGGGCGGGATAGCTGGCTTCGCCCTGGCCATGCTCTGCTGGATGAGCCACTTCTTCCGGAGGCTGGTGGGTATCCTGTATGTGAATGAGGCAGGCACCGTGCTGCGGGTAGCCCACCTGACCTTCTGGGGCCGGCGGCAGGACACGGACTGGCCCGTGGCAGATGTGATGCCCATGACGGAGAGCGCGGACCGGCCCCAGGAGCTGTTCGTGCGCCTCCAGCAGTACAGTGGGAAGCAGAGCTTCTACCTCACGCTGCGCTATGGACGCGTCCTGGACAGAGAGCGTTTCACGCAGGTGTTTGGGATGCTGGACACCCTCAAGTGAGCTGGGAACTGGGCCTCCAGGTGGCCCTGGGCTGCCTGCATCTACAGCAGGAAGACCGAGGGCATGGGTGAGGCCAAAGAAGGGGATCAGGCAGCCGGAGACTTTGCCAGGGCCTCTAGGCCCTTGTCTTTTGGGATGAGGAAATTCATGAGGCAGGAGCTACTAATTGGGTTTAGGAGAGCGGTCCTTCGTACAAATTCTTACTGCATTTGTGTGTGACATTCAGCCAGATAATGGCCAGAAGTTTCTGTTAACTGCCAGTTCTTGGAGGAAGCTATGTTGGGTTCACTCAAGCTGTGCTGTGCTGAGAAATCAGAAGGCAGGGAGGTGTGGCAGGGGGAGCACAGGATTCCAAGTGAGAACGCTTGGGCACTTCTGTGAAGCTCACATGAGCTTAAAACATTCTTCCCTGTGTCTCTGGCAATAATAGCAACCTCAGTCCTCAACTCCTGGTCCTGGGGCAGGTTATCGAGTCTCGCTGAATCTTGGTTGTCACATCCATGAAAGGGAAAATCCTGCCTGTCTCATGGGATGGGTGTGAAAATAAACAGTAAATGTCAAGGTCAGTGCAGAGGTGATGGTGTGGTGCAAGGCTTCCAAGCAGTCAGGAGAGATTTCCCAAGCCCTGTGCCGGCCCTCCTCAGGGACTCAGCCCCAGAAAGGACCAGGAAGAAGCCTAGATAGAGGTGGGTCATTTGACCCCGCCGGGATGGTGACCGCACAGTGACTGGGACAGGTGTCGGCCCGGCCCCTGCCAAGATTGTGTTCAACACCCAGACGTTGGGGGCCCTCCTGTCGGAAGGCTCTGCAGTGTGCTAAAGTGATATGAACTGTATTCTGGTGCATTATTTTATAAACTAAAGCTAATTATATGCACTGCCCTTCCTCTCAATTAGTAATACATGTTTGTTATGCAATCTGTAACAGAGTAAAGAGGAAGGGAGACATGATCTTTGTAATTTTGCCACTCAAAAGTCAATAACTACATGTTTTGTTGTGTGGACTTCCAGTCTTCTTTTATTGCGGTATAATATACAGAATGTAAATTTATCCTTTTACCATTTTCCAGTGTACAATTCAGTGGTATTAAGTACATCTACAGCGTTGTGCAACCATCACCTGGGTCCATTTCCAGAACTTTTTCGTCATCCCAAGGAGAAACTGTCCCCGTTAAACATCACTCCCCACTTCCCCTGGCCGTTGTGACCACTCATCTGCTTTCTGTCTTTGTGGATTGGCTTATTCTGGACATTTTGTATAGATGGAATCAGACATCCCATGGTCTCTGATGTCTGGCTTCTCTCACTTGCCATCCTGTTTTCAAGGTGCATCCGGCCTATAGCGTGTATGAGCTTCATTCCTTTTTATGGTTGAATAATATATGTGTAGACCATATGTTGTTTATCCATCTGTTGATGGACATTTGGATTGTTTCCAGCGTTTGGCTCTTGTGAATAATGCTGCTGTCAACATGGGTCTACAGAAATCTGAGGTCCTGCTTTCGGTCCTTTTGGATGTGTGCTGAGAAGTGGAATTACCGGATCATAGGGTAACTCCACGTTTAACTTTGTGAGGAGCCGCCAGGCTTTCCCACAGTGGCTGCGCGATTTTATATTCAGCACTGCCCGAGGGTTCCAGTTTCTCCGTGTCCATCTTTTGGATAATCACCATCCTAATGGGTGTGAAGTGGTGTCTCACTGTGCTTCCAGGCTTTTCTAAAAACATAGATGTTATCCTGTACCTGGAAGTGTTTGGGTTTTTTGCTTCCTGTAGTACAAGACTATTTTAGTTGTAAACCATTAAAAATATTCTATCACAAGAAAATAAAAACCTTGTAACGATTTGAGATGTCTGACGTTAACTAACCATGTTGTAGTAATCGTTTTGCAATATATATACATAGATAAATCATTACGTTGTACACTTTTAAGTTGGTACAGCATTATAGGTCAGTTATAGCTCAGTAAAGTTGGGGAAAACAACAGGCAGCACACCTTTCCTGAAACAAAAGGTGCAGATAATTTGATTTTTTCATTTAAATACTCTGTGTAAAAACAAATTCAGAAATTGCAAAATACTCCACTGAGTGGATGTAGCTGGTCCTTAAACCTTTCTACTTAAGTCATTTCCATTTTCCCTGTTGTTAACAAAGGAATGTGGTATATCATGGGGCGTATGGGTGGCTCAAGAGGTTAAGCACCCGACTTGATTTCGGCTCAGGTCAGAGTCTCAGGGTCGTGAGATCGAGCCCCGCTTCAGGCTCTGCACGGGGCGTGGAGCCTGCCTGATATCCTCTCTCTCTCTCTCTCTCTCTCTCTCTCCCTCCCTCCTCCGCTCTGTCACTAACACAAAAGAAGTTTGGTTTTCTTAGTTAATTTCTTTCATTTCACAGGCGCAAGTAAAGCCTGTAACACAAGACTATTCCCGCAAGCTTCCAGATCAGCCCTTCATTCTGCCCAAATCTCCTGTGCCAGGCCCTGCTCAGCACTGGCCACAAAGAGGCTGATTTGGGTCCCTCTGGGGGAGGCAGGACGGCCGGTGAACCAGTGCACATGCGTACTTAGGTGACTGGGAGCAGTGAGGCGGGAGTGGGTAGCCGTGAGGAGGAGGCAGGAACAAGAGCAAGAGCGGGATGCATGTGCTGGGGCCGACCCTGGTTTGATCCTAAGCGCTAGGGAAAGCCTGGAGGGTCAGCGAAAGGCGAGAACGGTGGAAGGAAGTGCGGGAGCTTTTATTTTTATACATTTTTAAAGGTTTTATTTATTTGAGAGAGAGGGCACAAGCTGAGGGGAGGAGCAGAGGGAGAGGGAGAAGCAGGCTCCCCGCTGAGCAAGGAGCTTGACAGGGGCTCGATACCAGGACCCCGAGGTCATGACCTGAGCTGAAAGCAGACGCTTGACTGACTGAGCAACTCAGGTGCCCCAAAGTGTGGGATCTTTTAGAAACAAGAAGAAACCACACTTTGTAATTTGTATTCAGTTGTAGTTAGAGATGCACATGTAAGGTTGTAGGTTTGTGGATTTGATTCCTGTGGTTGGAGACCCTAGTCTGGGGGAGTGTGTGGTTATGTCTCTCAGGCGTTTGGGGACGCTGGGCACCCACCGTTTGGGCATAGCTGGGGTTTTCCCAGACACAAGGGCTCTGCATGCAGGAGAACACTCTCCCCGAGCCCTGACTCAGAGCCTGGGCGTCCCGGGGAGCCACCAACCCATTCAGAAGCACCAGTTCTTTGTTCAGGGGAAATGGCATGTTGTTCTTGTTTTAGGCCGACTCTCAAAAATCCGACCAGAAGCTGACCATTTCTCCCCCTGTGCACCCCTGCCATTCGGATCCATGCCGCCCTCATATCTCCTCTGGGTTGTGGCAACCTGCTGCTTCCATGATCCTTCCTCTTCTAGAGTCTGTTCTCACAGCAGCCAAAGTGATCCTTTGTTTTTGCTTTTTGCTTTTTGTTTTTTTAAGATTTATTTATTTAGAGCTAGAGCATGAGTGGGAGGGGCAGTGGGAGAGGGAGAGAGGATCCTCAAGCAGACTCCCCACTGAGCATGGTGCCCCGATGCAGGGCTTCATCTCAGGATCCTGGGATCACCAAAGTGATCCTTTATTTTTATCATTTTTTATTTTTATTTTTAAAGATTTTTTATTTATTCATTTGAGAGAGCACAAGCCAGGGGGAGTGGCAGGCAGAGGGAGAAGCAGACTCCCTGCTGAGCAGGGAGCCCGACGCGGGGCTCGATCCCAGGACCCTGAGATCACGACCTGAGCCAAAGGTAGACGCTTAACTGACTGAGCCACCCAGGCACCCCTATAAAATGTCTTAAGAGGTATTAATGATTTGACTTTGACCTCATTAAAGACAAGAATTAACTCAAATAACCCCTGGTGTTGGTCTAGTTGTAAGCTATTACTTGAGTGAACCTCACTCCTGGAGATTCTGGTTATGTTGTGGGATGGGTTCCCAGAATCTTTTTGACAAGCTTGAAGCCGATTCTGAAATGCAGGCAGGCTGGAAATTTCAGATGTCGACTATCAGGAGAGAAAACACCACAGTAACTTGTGCCTCTGGACTTCGTGTTCCCGGGGCAAATTTTTTTGCCTAAAGAATAGGTTCTCAGCTCTGGCTCCATGTGCAGAATCACCTGGAGCGCTTTTTAAAAAATACCGTTGTCCGGGGCGCCTGGGTGGCTCAGTCAGTTAAGCGTCTGCCTTCTGTTCAGGTCATGATCTCAGGGTCCTGGGATTGAGCCCCACTACCGGCTCCCTGCTCAGTGGGAAGTCTGCTTCTCCCTCTCCCTCTGCTGCTCCCCCTGCTGCTCCCCCTGCTTATGCTCGCTTGCTCTCCCTCTGTCAAATAAATAAAATCTTAAAAAAGGAAATGTCATTGCCCAGGCCCGTGACCAGGCATTGCTATTGTCCGGGTCCCCCAGGTGATTCTCACGTGTAGCCTGGGTTGATGATTGCTGCCCTGAAGCATCCCCACACTGGAGGTGAGAGCCCCATTCTCACCAGTGGCAGGAAAGAGCCACCATTTCGATGTGCTGTCTGTTCCCACCACCAGCAGAGGGCACACAGAACAAATGTGTTGTTCCCTCCCCTTATTCCCTGGGCCAGAACCACAGATCTTCACTTGACCCCCGAGGGCTCCTGCAGCACGCCAGGGGGGCAGTACCTGGGATCTGTCCAAGCTCACCTGTGCTCAACCCCTGTGGATTCTGGTAGGTGCTGGGGTATCTGCATTTTTATGCTTCCCAGGTAATTCCGAGGCACCCGGGCTTTTGAGAATCACTGGGATTTACCCTGCCTGGAAGCCATGCAGATGATAAAGCAGTTTCTCAGGAGATGCAAGTGGCCTTCAGATTCAGGCAGTGGATATATCGGCGATTCCCCCACTTTGACGACAATGCCAAAATAATAATCTAATAGAAATACCCAAGCCGACTTACGAGGATGTTCACCGAATGTTTCTAATAGCTAAACGAATGAACAGCAGTGACAAAACTGGAAGTTAACAGTTTGTGAGTAGGTCACGTGGGTGAATAAATGTTGGCATAGCCATACAATGGAGTCTTACATGGCCCTTACAAAGAATGATGTTGAGGGGCGCCTGGGTGGCTCAGTCAGTTGAGCATCCGACTGTTGGTTTCGGCTCAGGTCATGGGATTGAGCCCCGTGTTGGACTCCGTGCTCAGCGAGGAATCTATTTGAGTTTCTCTCTCCCTCTGCCCCTCCCCACCATTCATAGGCTCTCTCTTTAAAATAAATAAATACATCTTTTTTTTTTTAAGATTTTATTTATTTATTTGACAGAGAGAGACACAGCAAGAGAGGGAACACAAGCAGGGGGAGTGGGAGAGGGAGAAGCAGGCCTCCCGCTGAGCAGGGAGCCCGATGCGGGGCTCGATCCCAGGACCCTGGGATCATGACCTGAGCCGAAGGCAGACTGAGCCACCCAGGCGCCCCAATAAATAAATACATCTTAAAAAGAAAAGAATGAGGTTGAATTATATCTGCTGATGTGGAAAGGTAACCATAGGGTAATGGTAAGTGGAAGAAAAAGCAAGTCACAGAACAATATAGTTTCATGTGGTCTTATTTCTATGTTTGTACAAACCACGTAGATTCTAATTTGTTCACAGTGGTTACGGTTGGGGGTGGTAGGGGGTGGACAGGATGGAGGGAAGATGTGCACATTGAACTTTATAACCCAATACTGTATTTAAGTTTTCACGATAGAGTATGTTGTCTATCTTAACAAATGAAGAAAAATGCTGTGAAAAACAAGGTCTCTTTCAAGTCAGCTTTCTAGGTGAAGAGAAGTTTCTCCACCATGAATTCCCATTCTGGACTTGGAACCTGAGCTGACATTGGGAAACATTCAGTCGTGGAGATCGTTGGTGACATGGTCATGTTTGTCCCTCCTAGAGTGGTTTTCCTGGCTGTCTGCTGAGACCTGTCTGGACTCTGGGCGCCTCCGTGCCCTGGGCTGGGTATGATTTAGCTGCAGGTAGTGGGGTGGTCTATACCATGTCCGTTTCCATACGGTACTTGCTATGGACTGAAGGTGTATACCCCCCGCAAAATTCAGATGCTGAAGCCATAACCCCCAGTGTAATGGTGTTTGGAGGTGGGGCCTTTGGGAGGTGATTAGGGTCCCCATGATGGGATTCGGGCCCTTACAAATAAAGAGGCTTTCTGTATGACCCCAGGAAGGCCATGTGAGGACATCGGAGGAAGAGGTCCTGACCAAGAACCTGACCATGGACTTCCAGCTTCCAGAACTGTGAGAAATACATGTTTACCGTTTAAGCCGTCCAGTGTATGGTCGTTGGGGAGGTCATCAAGAGGGCGCGACTGCCAGTTGACCCTCAGACTGGCCCCGGGCAATCGGAGGCTCCTCACCCCCTGCCCTGTCCCTGGAATGCAGGTTCCGCCTGACTTCTCTGTTTCCGGAAGCTGCCCAAGGACACCTCGTTGACATGGTGATGTGTTGGTGTTGAGACCATCTGCACAGTGGACACTCCTGAACCCAGTGAAGGCCTTCATATAAACTCTTAAGATTCTGGCAGGTGGGTGTGGAGACCTCCTCATCTTGCAGCTGCCCAAGACAAGCCTTGTAAGTTAAGTTTCCTTGCTTATTACCCCTGCCTCCTGCCTGTCTGGGGTGGCCTGCCTCTCTCCAGTCTCGCCCTGCCTTCTGTGCATGGGGGCCAGTTCCAGTTTACACCCAGGAAGCTCACCAGGGGGGTTGTAAGCCAACAGTCGTATTCTCTCGTAGTCACCTGAGCAGACTGATGTGGTCCCCCAGAGCACGGTGAGGTCGGCGCTATCCGGGGACATTCACAGTGTGCACGGCTGGGAGCTGGTGTCCTCCCTGCCCTGGTTACCAAAGATAAGGCTTCTGTCATTCAAGGACCATGTTTAGTGCACTTCCCAGCGCCCATTTGGTGGGCTTTGCTGCTTGCGGGGGTGGGGGGGCAGCCTGGGGTGAACTGCCCAGACAGCCGGGGGTGGGGGCTTTCGTTTTGCTGCTGCTTTGTGACTTAAGGACTTGTGAGTCCCCATGTGGAAAGCACCAGGGTCCCTTTGAGCCCCAGGCAGAGTCCAACTTTTATGGCCTTGTTTTGATCCTGTGGCATTCAACTATAAAATCCTGCCCAGTTAATCAGGGACCATACCACCTGGCCATGTTTGTACCAACGCTGGTGCCAAAACATCCGCTTCACTGATTAACAGTTGAGATAGACCCCGGCACTCAGTTGGGCTTGTATCCGTTTCGGGAAATAGACTTAGTATCTACGAGTAGGAACTTAACTTTGACAGAAATATATCATTCTTTGGACACTGTATGTCCTGCCACATTGTATGTGGGTCAGCTGTGACCCGTTAGAGGAGTTCTCTCCGTGCCTTGGGTTCTTCACCTGGGAAGCAGTGATGACCATAGCACCCACCTAGGGTGGTGGGAGGACTGACTACCTGGAATACACTTAAAATAGTGCTCGGTCCAGGGGAGTATTTGATAAGTGCTAGCGAGCGTTACTGTTAGCAGCCTCCTTTTGTAGAGGAGGTTCAGAGAGGTGAAGAGACTTGCTCAAGGCCACCCAGCTAGAAAGCGGCAGAGTTAGGTCATTCCCCTGCAGCATCCTGCCTCCCCAGCACCGCAGGAGAACAGAAAGTAGAAAACAGTATCTGTTTTGAACAGAGAGTATTTGACCTTGAGGTTTTGGTGCCTTCCACTACTCACTCTAGTAAGTTACTTTTAGAGCTCACATGAATGCCGACCAGTTCAGGTTGACTTTCCAAGGCTAGTGGGCAGGCTGGTAGCTAGGCTGGCCGTGAGAAGGGTCCTGGAGTGGAAGACAGTCTCCACCCTCACCCAATCCGAAGCTGACTGCATGTGTCTACACACACGTTTGTTTATACACTAATAGACCATCTTTCATACAGCTGTGTGTTTCAGATCCTGGCTTCCAAGCTGTGTGATTTTCAGCAGTTCCCCCAACGTCCCTGAGCTTGTTTCCTCATCTTGAAAATAGGCATACGAATACATAGCTCGTAGGTTTTCCTGAAAATTATAAAGATCCCGCAGAATATGCGTGCACATAGTAGATGCTCAACAAACGATAACTATCATTACTAGATGTGATGATTATGATTTTTAAAAAGATTTTATTTATTTGACAGAGAGAGCACAAGCAGGGGGAGCGACAGGCAGAGGGAGAGGGAGAAGCAGGCTCCCCGCTGAGCAGGGAGCCCGATGCGGGATGTGATCCCAGGACTCTGGGATCGTGACCTGAGCCGAAGGCAGATGCTTAACGACTGAGCCACCCAGGCGCCCCACTATATGTGATTATTTTAAAAACATGTTTAATGGTAAATCTTATCTTCCAAGAGAATTCTCTTACAGACATGCTGTGTGTCCAAAGTGGAGGAAGCCTGGAAAACCATGGGACCCATGCCTTGCCTAGTTTTACAGGGTCGCTGACACAGCTGGGAGCATTGGTAAGACAGGAGCCCACGAGCCCCGGTCCAGGTCGGGCCGCCAAGTCGCCCTGACTGTACTAGATTCCTGACTGGTCTCTCGGCCTCCCCGTCCTTCCCAGGAGCGCTCAGCACGGTGGGTGACCCCCCTGCTCCCAACCTGCGGCGCCTGAGCCACAGCGTGGAAATGCCGTGCCTCTGAGCAGCGCGGGGGAGGCCCTCTGCAGCCGAGCCCTGCCTGTTTCTTTGGTCCGGTCTCTGGCTCCTGTGGTCCTCTCTCTGATTGCACCACAGAATGCCTGCCCTCACCCTGCCGTCGTGCCTCCAGTTAGCTTTGCTCTCGGCCTGGACTGCCTTCCGTCCCTCCTCAGAGTCACTGCAGCAGTTCCGACTCGACCTTGAAGATGGAACTCAGGGACCTAACTTCTACTCCAACTTTGGGACCTGCCCTTTGTGCCTCTACAGCAGCCAGGGTCTGCCTGTATTCCGGTCCCTACACTGTGGCTTGCTGTGACCTCTGCCCTGCCGGAAGATGACCTGAGTGTAAGGACCATGCTTTGTCCAGCCCTGTGCCCCTGTCACATGATAAGTCCTCGATGAGCTTTGGTGAGGTTAATGGCCTCACGGTGCTTCCTGAGCCCAAGGCAGACTTATGCAGCCAGAGGAATCCCCCAAGGCCTCCCTAAGCGGTATGTAATTGGTGCTTAATATGTACTTGTCAGACAATGACTTAACAAAACTTTCCAACCCCAAAAAGGCCACGTTCATGCTGATGTTTCCATTATAAATTTTTTTTTAATTAAGAATACTGATTAACAACAGGAAACAGATTTAATTCACGGAATTGTGCATATGGTCATCAGTTACATTGTGACATGTTAATTTCTTTATCATTTATTGGCACTGTCAACAGAATACTGTAAACAAGATCACTTTGAATGCGTAAGTCGGCGGAGCTCCCTAGCTATGGTTCTCTACCATGAGCTGATATACGTATGTGTATATATATATGTGTGTGTGTGTGTGTGTATATGTATAGAGATAGGTATAGATACACAGGTATATTAATGTTGTGCACACTTTTGCATGGTTACTGAGTGTCAGTAAAAATTATAAAAAAAACACCCATTTATAATAAAAGTGAGGATGTGCTAAGACTTGCTATTACAGGACCTTGTTTTCTGTAAAAGTGACAAGACTTGCTAGAGATAGTTACTAAAGTCTATGGCACTGATGGGCGATGGATTCATTCCCAGACCGTCGGCCACAGAAGCACTCCACGGGCCCCACCCTAGTCAGCCACCTGTCAGCTGGGCTCCCCGTTTTTACCCACCTCTCTCCCTACAATCGTGAGCCCTGCCGAGAGACTTTTCCTTCAGATTCTTCCAGCTATACCCCCACCCCCAAAAGAGGATGCCTCAGGAACTCATGTGATGCCCTGAGCCAACAAGAGCATGTTGAAAAATGGCTTAAAAAGTTTCATGAGAAGTAACTTCCCTTGGTAAGGAGTGAATAAGTCTGGAAATGACTTTCCAGGTAAAATGATTTCATTTCTCTATGATTGCCCCGTGGGAGAGAACAAAATATTTATAGCCACTCTCTCCACCAAAGAGCTGAGTTTCTAGTTGCGCCCTGGCTTGAAAACCTTTTGGACTCCGGGACCTTACCGCGTGTTTGCACCCAATGCTGAAGTTCTCCAGAGAAAGCATACTTATGCCAATAAATGAATTATGGTTCGGTTTGCATCTGATTTGTTTGTTAAATAAGGCCTTAATCTTGGGATATTGCCTGTGGAACCTGGATCCCCAGTGGAAGGTGTGAGACTGTGAACTGATGTGCCTTGAACGTGCTGTCCCCTTTTGTGTGACACTCTTCCTCGCCTTGTCTGCTTGGAGAACTCTTGCTCATTCTACCAAACCCTGCTCAAATGTTACTTTCTCCCCGAAACCTCCTGAGCCTGCCTGGCACTCCCTCTGATTTCCCGACGTTCCCATACATCTGTCACAGCACTTGCCACTCGGCTTGGATTGCTGGTTGAAGAGTCTGTTGTCCCCAATGAGATGGGAGTCCCTTGACAGCAGGGACCATGTTGTATTCCTAGTGCTTAGCGCTGGGCCTGGGACAGGGGAGGGACTTAGCGAAAGTTCCATGAAGGAATGACAGAATAGAGAGATGATCATACGAGCGAGTGGTACCCAGCACAGAGAGGGGGGCAGACACCTCCGTTCAGCTGGCAGAGCAAACGGCCTCACACTGACACCGACACAAGTCCTTCTGAAGAGCAATGGTTCGCACGGACCACGAGATGCGGCGTGCGCCAGAGTCCACGGATCTGACCGCGTCTGTCAGACATGCTAGTGCCTTTCCTTCTCTACAAACGTAGGTTGAGGACCACTTGGAACAGTGGAAGCAGAAAAGAAAAAGAAACCACTACCACCAGCTTGAGGTCTTTGGATGATTAAGTTATTAGAAGAGCAAAGTGCTGAACTGAAAACCCTGGTGTGTCCATCTCCCGAGACAGCCGAGCCGGCAGGGGGAGGCAGAGCGTTTCCCTCGGGGCAGGGGTTACAGCGGGGCCTCCCGAGTCTGCCCACTAAACACCACTCCACTGCTGGGGGACAACCAGAGGCTCTTTGTAGGACATCGGAAGTCCAGTCGGTTCCAAGAATGTCTCGCCTCCAGAAGAGGCCCCTTGGCCTCCACCACCGTCCAACTAAGCATTTAACTCATCTGCCTGGTAAGTTACATCCTGCTGTCCATCAGGAAAACCTGTAATCTGGAGCGGCAAGTACAAGGAAACCTTGAACCAACAGGCAATCTTTTCTGCATGGTGCTCTGGTGCCTTGAGTTCACGGTGCTTCCCTCAAGAAATCTAGTTCAGCAACTGGTTGCCTGTGCTGGAGCAGCTTCACACAGCTCTGCCGTCCAGTGAGGCCTGCTCAGGAGTGGAGCGGAGGCCCCCGGGGCAAGGCGTCCACGGGTCAGACCCCTGATGCCCGGGGAGACAAGAGGAGGTGGCTCTGCTGCCCCAGGCCCTGGGCTTCCGCTCCCGGGTGACTGGCTTGTGCCCCTGGCCTTCTGGCTCCTGTGTGTCCCCGTGGATGCCCAGGCTGCAGTCCCCCCACCCCCAGAGGACTGGGATGACATTTAACAGAGGGGACAGAGTTGGGGGAACGGAGAGTGGCGAGTAAGAAGTGCCAGAGCTGCCACCCAGAGATTCTCCAAGGCCAAGGCCAAGCCCCATCAAGGACGGAATTCACAGTTTAGAGGATTGCCAGATGCACTGAATGGAGTGGCCCGAGTCATCAGGAGGCCACTGGACCCCTTCCCACACTGCAAGCTCCAGCCTAATGTTCCTACTGTCCTTCCCTTGTGTGATTTGTCCTGTCCTTTGCTGAACTGTGCACGGGACCTGCTCAGAGCTCCAGGGCCGGGCGGGAGGGGGCGACCATGTGGGGAGCCCGCATGGTCGATCACACAGTATGGCACTTGAGAGGGACTGGAACCCAGAAGTCCCAGCCCCCATCCCGGGAGCAGCTGTATTCCCTTCCTGGCTTCCAAAGACACTGTTGGGGTCAAGGTGGGCACATATATGGCCAGGACCCTCATGGCCCTGCTGAAGACGATGTCCAGGGCTCACGCAGACTTTCTGGGCTTAGACCCATGTGCGTCATTGGCTCTGCAGGGAGGAAAATCAAAACCAGCCCTTCCCGCCTGTCCCCTCCCCCCCAAAGCCATCACAAACACCCCCTCCCCACAAAGAACCCTTCAGTTTACGCATTCGCCTCTGATACTTTAAGTGAAAACATGAAGTAGGCAAACTAATCAATTTGACAACAGTTGAGATCGGGGCTTTCTCAGAGCGTAGTGGAAATGGCTTCTTTACTTGAAGTCTGCTAAGATGTCGCTGAAAATATTGAGGAACAGGTGCGCGTGGTGATCCCTGAAGACCAGAGTGGGGCGGAACCGAATGGATCTGTCCCCGCAGCCTCCCAACACCACGCCTGAAAGCAGAGGTGGGGGGTGTGGTCAGCGGCCTGGGCGCCGGCCGGGGACTGCACATCTTCCTTCCGTCCAGCTTCCGTCTGTCCTTCCACCCACCCCGCCGGCCGTTCTCTCCCTCCCTCCCTCCCACCTCGAATGCCTGCTCTGCTGCCCCTGAACCAGGCCCACTGAGACCTGCCTTCCAGAAACTCATGGTGGGGTCAGGAAGGAAAGAAGCAAACAGAGGTGACGGAGTGCGGGCAGCCGGCAGCAGGTGCAAGGGGCACAGCTGTCACCAGGGGCGGTCGGGCCTGCTGATTTTAAAGGGTGTCTTGCGCACTGACTGGCTAGGTGTTCTGGTCAAGGTCTCGTAGCGCCCCCGAAACAGCTTTCTCGTTACAGAGGAGACGAGTTACCCCTGCTCCTCGGGAATTCTGAGATGGAGCAGTGAAGGGGCTGAGTCTCGCTTGACCCATCTCAGGCCCTCTGATCGCACACTTTGACCCCCCTGAGCCTCTCCCATGGCTTCCCATAGCTCAGGAAGAAGCTGGGACTCTTGAACGGGCTCCACAGGCCCATGTGACATGCGCCTGGCAGCCCCTCCCCACACTCCGTTCCAGACGCTTCTCTGCCTCTGTGGGCTCCATCCCGCCTCAGGTAATTGCACATGTGCCTCCCTCTGCCCGAATGCCCTTCCTCATCTTCACCTGGCCAGCCCTGGCTCACCTGGCTAGACCTAAGGTAAAATGCCTCTTCCTCAAGGAAGCCTCCCCTGATTTCCTGGTCTCCACACTCCCCCCCCCCCCCACTATTCCATCCTTAGCCTCCTTTCTTTCTTCCTAGGATGCAGAACTACAACCGATGGTTTATGAAACGCCGTCTCACATGGTCCTTCCTGCTAGACCCTGAGCTCCTCGAAGGAAGGGCCCCAATGGTCTCGTTCCTTCATCATCTCAGTTCTCTCCTCTGTTAATGCAACTCACCACCTCAGTGAATATCTATCAAGTGAATGAATAAGGAAGTCTGCTGGCCACTTCCCCTTCTTTTGAGAAAGAGCACTCAGACTGTTTTCAGCCCCGCAAACCCCCTGCCTCCCTGCGCCCCGCGGTGCACCCTCCCCAGGTGACCTGGGTCCCCGATGCGGCTCAGCTTCCAGTCCTGTTCACTTACCTTTGTTTCTGGCCATTAAAATGAGTTTATTCCGTATGGTTTCATCAGGAGTGTCGAAGGAGCAAAAGGTGCCTCGTCCTCTCACTCTGCTGATGAACTGGGGGTACCGGGCCTGCAGTGGGGGGAAAAGGCTGCATCAAAGCCCGTCACCCAGGCAGCAGCCGGGCTGTGAGCAGCTCCTCACGTGCCCCCCAGGGTCTGGCCTTCGGGCCTCTGCACGGCCAGCACAACGGCTGTGGGGTCACGGGCTCTGGCTCTGTACACATCAGTCCTGAGTCCAGAACCTGCCCTGTGTCTTTCTCCTGATGCACCCTGGGGCCAGTCGCAGAAGTGGCCCGTGCCTCAGTTTCCTCTTCCGTAAACCCAAGGATGCAAATGCTCTTGCCCCCCACACGCTGTGGTGGGAATTTAGTGACACAAGATTTCTATGTCAGGCGCAGGGCTTGGCACTTGGCAGGTGCTCAGAGGATGTTAGCCATCTGTCAGCGCTTCTTCTAGAAAACCTGTGAATCTGAGGGGAGGACGCTCATCCTCACTCTAGGCTCTGTGACTGGGTACTGGGTGGAACAGTGCTCCCCTCCCCAAATTCACGTCCACCTGGAACCTGCGAATGTGATCTTACTTTGAAGTAGAGTCTTTGCCGATGCAATTAGTTAGGTTAAGGGGAGGTCACACTGGATTAGGGTGGCCCTGACTCCAAGGTTGGCGTCCTTACATGAGGGAGATCTGGACAGAGACGCGGGCACATGGGAACACTGGGGACAGAGGCCAGAATGCATACCCACAAGCCAGAGGACACCCAGGATTGCTGGCTGCCACCAGAAGCCGGGAGAGGTGTGGGGTGGAATCTCCCTCCACGCCTCCAGAAAGAATCCCTACGTATGCTGCTGTCTCAATTTCAGACTTCTGGTCTCCAGAATGGTAAGAGAACCAATTCTTGTTTTAAACCACCCAGCTTGTGGCCGTTTGTTCCAGCAGCCCGAGGAAGCTACTGCAGTCAGTCGGCGTAGGAGATCTTTGTTCTTCCCCACTCTGTTGTTCATGTGAAGGAAGGATAATCGACAGGGCTTGCATGACCCCAAATAATCTCAGGGCAGGGGCGCCTGGTGGCTCTGTCAGTTAAGCATCCGACTCTTGATCTGAGCTCAGGTCATGATCTCAGGGTCGTGGGATCGATTCTCCCTCTGCCCCTCTCCCTGCTCTCTCTCTCTCAAATAAATAAATCTTAAAAAACATAATCTCAGGGCACTGGGGGCAGAGCCAAGGGGCAAGTGTCATCTCACTGGTGGGAAGTGGAGATAAAGCCACATTCTGGTGGTAATAACTGGGCCCATATGTGTGCCAGGCACTTACATGCATGGTCTTGAATCCTCACTCCACCAGCAGAGGAGACCATCCGATCTCCACAGATGGGGAAACTGAGGCTTGGAAGTGACTGCAGTACTTCCTCTGTTCTTTCGTGCACCTGCTGACTGGCTGGAGGGTCTCACTTTACCCCTTCAGCGTCTGGGCCACCCGGGGACCCCCCAGAACATGGATTTTGAAGTCCACCAGAATCAGGTTCCAGTTGGTGGATTGGGTACCATATGGAAGCTGTGTCACTTTGAACAAGCTAATGACCCCTCCATGCCTCAGTTCCCTCATCTGTAAAACTGGGATAGTAACGGTGGCTACACTCACGTATCCCTGCTGGACTTCACCCCACGGGCGACTAAGAGCCCCTGTTCCAGGCCGGGCATGCAGGAGGCGCTCAATAAACAGAGGCTGTTACAACTACTGACCGACCCCCCTTCCCCACCACCCCTGCCATCGCCCTTGGTGGTTCTGCTCAGGCCACGGGCGGCTGGACCCTCCAGCTCCGGGCAGAAGGGCTCTTTGTGACCATCAGCTGGGGAGGGTCAGCCGACCTCCAGCCTCAGCCTGCTGGGTGTGCTCCCGCTGGCCCGCCCCGTCTGGGCGAGTCCGTGTTGGGTGAGGGGAGGGTGTCAGGCAGGGAGCACCACATAACAAAGACACGCGGTGATAACAGAGCTGTGCTGTCCCACGCGGCAGCCACGTGTGGCCTGAGATGTGGCAAGTGCTACTGGAGCCGTGCTGTCCGTGTAAGGTCCGGGCTGGGTTTCCAAGTCTTAGTGAAGAATACGAAATCCAGCAGTGACTATTTTCTGTATTGACGGCAGGCTGAAATCATCGTATGGATGTAATGAGTTATGTAAAATACATTATTACTAACTTTGCGTCCTTCCTTTTTACTGTCGGTCTGCTATTAGAACGTTTAAAGTTGCTTCTGGGGCTTGTCCCGTTGGACAGCGCTGCTGGGAGTGGTACGTGAAAGAGGACAGGAGCGACAAGGGCCAAGGTGACAAGTCGGGGGAATGTAAGTGGGGCATTTGCGAGGCTTCTCAGAGGACAGATGCCTGAACTTAAGAGAGCCAGGGGCTGGGAGTGGGGGAGGGACGGGCCCTACAGAAACGGCACGGGAGAGCAGGTACAATACCATGCTGGTGGGTGGACGGTGGGGACGGTGGGGAGCCATGGGTGGGGGTCTGGGAGGGGTACCTGGAGGTCCAGCAGCCCCGTCAGCAGGGCCTTCCCAGCATGCGCTGCGTTGTTCAGCAGGTCCTCCCGCTTGATGATGTTGATGACCTCGGCCAGCAGCAGGTTCTTGGACGGGTCCCCCAGCCAGGTGTTAAAGATCCGGTACGGCTGGAATGAGGCACAGGGTGTCGCCAAGGGTTCACACACAGGCACACCCTGGAGGGGCCCACTTCCCTCAGACACATTTGTCCCTCCTTAGGAGGAGAGAAACTAGCCCAGCGAGCATCTACCAAGGCCAGGGAGGGTAACGCACATCATCTCACTGAATTCTTTCCAAAACAACAACCCTTTAGCTAGGTGCTACTGTTAGGGAGACCAAGTCGGCCTATGCCCTGGACAATCCCTCGGTCCTGGGGCAACCATGATAGTTGGCCCTTAACTACTATAATCCTCATTTTATAGAAGAGGAGCCAAGGTTCTGAGAGGTTAGGTGATTTGACCCAGAAAATATAGGTGGCAGAGTTGAATGGAGCACACCCAGCAGGCAGAGGCTGGAGGTCAGCTGACCCTCCCCAGCTAATGGTCACAAAGAGCCCTTCTGCCCAGAGCTGGAGGGTCCAGCCGCCCGTGGCCTGAGCAGACTCAAACTGTGAGTCTGACTCACAATGACCACCGATTTATTCCTGCATGCATTATTCAGGTGTCAGTGCAGCCAACTAAAACACACTTCCCAGCGTCCCTCACAGACAGGAGTGGACATGTGGACCAGATCTTAGTCAAAGTATTAGAAATAGAAATGTGGGATTTCTGGGAAGGCTGCTTTATAAAGACAAGAAGGGAGCCACTTTGTCCTTCCCTCCTTTTTCCTTCCTACTGTCTGGAATTGATATGTGATGGCTGGAGCTCCAGCAGTGATTTTGGATCATGAGGCAATCTTGAGGGTGGAAAGCATATACAGGAATGGTGGAAGAAAAGATCCCGGGCCCCTGATAACTGTGTGTGTGTATGTGTGTGTATGAGAACCGCTCTGTAAATCTCGAAGTACAGTGTAGTGGTTTAGAGCATGGGCTCCTCATTTGAATCCTGGCTTTGTCACTTAACAGGCTGTGTGACCTTGGACAACTTACTTAAAACCCCTCCGTGCCTGATTCTTCATTGGTAAAATGGGAGAGAAAAATAACACCTACTTGGTTAGGTTGTTATAAGGATTAAAAGGACATGAGAAGTACTTAGAACTGGGCCAGGCACAGAGCCGATGCTCAGTTCACAGCAGCAGCTCTTAACAACATTATCGTATGGGCACACGGAAATCAGGAGCCTGACAGTGGGCTGTGAGGAAGTTGCCCTGAACAGATCTGGGTGATCATAACCACTGGCTCATTATATTGGTAAGAGGTGGGTGTCAGGGGCCCTATGTGACCTGGTGGGGGTCCACTCAGCTCTGGGTTTGGAGAAAGGAGTGGTGGTGAGCCAGGAGAGGGCGGGCGGCTACTCACAGCATTGGGCCTGAACTCCTCTTTGTGGAAGAAGCCCCCGGTCATCATCTTCTTGCTGAAGGTCATCACGTCCGCGGGGTCGGCCAAGCCCCAGTGCTCGTGGGCCCAGAACTTGCCGGTGCAGCCCCCTCCTGTCTGGACCTCGTCCACCAAGAAGGCACAGCCATGCTGGCCGAGAAGGGAGAGAAGGAGCAAATCAACACCCACCACTGTCGACCAGCATCCAGCCAGAGATGCACGGCCTTCTGGTCTGTGAATCAGGCCCCTGCTCCTGGGCCTTGCACAGCAGCTCCATCAGAGTTGGACCTGAATCTGTCCTCAGACTGCTGAGCTGGAACAGGACCGTAACATCGAGTATGCCCTGAACCCATGCACAGCGACGTTGCATTTGGCTTCAGGCCCCGAGCAAGTGAGCGGACTCCCTCTGCGGGCCGGCAGTCCCAGCAGAGAGGCCCAGACCTGCCCCCCAGGCTCCAGCTGTCCTGTCTGCCAGTTCGACTCACCACCCTGACTGCTAGTTACTGAGTATTTGTGTTTAGAGCAGCTCCTGTCTCACTGGTTGGATGTGCCAGTTGCACGTGCACGAGATATTAAAGTAAACACGTGATACTAGCCTAGAGTCTGCTCATTTTGCATCTCTTGAGTGTGGACCACACTGGGCTGAAAGATGAGGTGGGGTCTGTAGAGAGAAAAGGAGGCGGCTGAGGCCTTCCCAGGCGTCCCTGGATTGGGAAAGTCCCTGACTAACATGGCAGGGTGGAGGCTGGTTCTGCAGTGAGATTTGAGGGAGAAACTCCCGACCTTGCCCCTGCCTCCAACACCTCTATCTGTGAGGCCACCGGGCAGCCTCTGACCATCTGGACACGTGCAAGGACCCCAGAGCTGACCCTTTGCTCCGGAAAACCAGCTGGAGAGGGTCCATGGCCCCGGCCAGCCCCAGCCCCATGCACTGACCTTCCTGGAGATGTCTCTCAGCTTCCGGAAGAAGTCGTCAGACGCGTGGTTGTCTCCACCCTCAGACTGGATGGGCTCCACGATGATCCCGGCCACCGTCTTCTTCTTTTTCCGATATTTCACAATCAGATCCTCCACCTGCATTCCCGGGGGCAAGTAACAGTGGTTGGCGGAAGCCTTAGTAGGGCAGCGTCCACGGCTGGGCAGGTGGTCCCCCCCCACCCCAAAGTGATGCCAGAACATGTGTTCATGTGCACTTCTGGTGAAGACTGTGGCATCCGTTTGGAGCCGCTTGTGTGGGTGGGAATGTGTCCTACTTGGGTCGGTGCTAGCACCTGCGGGGGAGAAAGTAAGGACTCGGGCCACAGAGGGACTGAATGAGACCACCCACAGAGGGACTGAATGAGACCACCCAGATAGGGTCTGGCGTATGGGAAGCAGTTGCTGCCGTCACCTCAAGTACATACTATCACTACTGTATCGTTAGTGTGATATTATTACTGGTAGAAGAGTCCTTTCTGTGCAGAATCTCAGATGTATATTTGTTTAAAAAAACGGTGATTTCTAGAAAAACTTCCATTACATATGTAGCTAAATATTTCCCATTACATATGTAGCTAAATATTTCTATTGGACGGGGCTGTACTGGACTCCATTCTCGTCTCTTTTCTTTGCCACTAAGTACCCAGCACCTGGCACCTTGTTCACACGCAGTCCATGTTAATTATTAACTGATCAAAAAGGATGACATGTCTAAGAGGCAAACCAGCCTCAAACCAGCCTCATTGGAGCTCAGGTTCCAAGCCTGAAGAAGTTTCCAGTGTCTTTTCCCCAGCAAAGACTCCTTCCAGAGTCTAACATGGAAGCCCAGTATGTGGAACAGATCGAAGGAGGGCTGCTGGGTGTGGCGGAGGCGCGGCAACAGGGGGCTGCCCATCCTCAGTCCCTCCCCTGCCCCCGCTGCAACCCCAGAGCAGCCCTAGGACTTGGGAGAAGGCTGAAAAGTGGTGGACGACAGGGTCCTAGGTGTCCACTTTTTCTATGGGCTGCCCCATATTCTCATAAAGTCCCTCTTGTTCTGGAGTCAGCGAAGCTTGCCCCCAAAGAAACTTAAGAGATACAGAAATCAGAACCAGAAATGGGGTGATGGATGCCAGGAGGCAAAATCAAGGTGTCCGTTACTTTTCCTGGTGCAGAACATGTGGGACACGAGGCCTCTCTGTCCCTACGTCCCTCCCAGGGACCACCACGCAGGTCCCAGACAAACTCTGCTCCTCTCCCCCCGGGGTAAGGAGACGGAGCAGTGTTACCTCTTCCAGACAGCGGGCTTCTTCCTGCTGGTTCTCTTTCACAAACTCTTCCAGAGGGTATTTTAGCCGTGGGAACGGTGCAATGGGCCAGTCGAAGGAAGGGATGTCGATCTTGTGGATAGCTTTGGAGTGCGTGGTCGCTAAGCATCCTAGGCCAGCAAAACAGAAGGCGGTTGGGCTTGGGGAAGTAGGAGGAACAGTCTTTGAGAAGGAGATCAAGGGCAGTTCAGGCCACGTCTCCCAACGCCCAGGGAGGCCTGCCGCCTGGAGTTCCTGACACCCTGATGCTGAAGCAGCACCTGTGCGCGTGTGCGTCACGTGCACGCACCCTGCTTTCTGGTTCATCGCGGACTGAGCAGATTTCGAAGGCACGGAGCCGGGGTTTGAATGCTGCCTGTGCCCCTGGCGACCCTTGGCATGTTCCTTCCTTGCCGAGCCTCGACTTCCACGTCTGCAAAGTGGGAATAACAACCCCCCTCTGCAGAGGACAGTGTGGAGTCAGTGAGACACTACGTGTGAAAACGGCCAAGGTGGGACCTAAGGTGACCATCACTGCGGTTGCCACTGTTACTCGTACTCTAACTGCTCCCGGGGGATCACACCGGTCCCTCCTTACCCATGGTCCTCCCGTGGAACGCGCCCATGAAGGAGAGGATGCTGTACTCGGGGCAGCCGGGGGCCTAGGACCAAGAAACAGTGGTGGTCAGTCACAGTCGTAGGGCTGGGGGACTGTACTGCTGACCCCGCGCACCTAGAGGAACACACACGTCTATCAGAAGAACCCGAGTCCCTTCTCAGGACCAAGTGACAGACCGAGTCCTAAGGTCTGCATCCAGCCCACAGACATTCTGTTTTGCCCTTAAAGTAAGAATGAGATTTAATGGAAGTATCTAAACTTCTGGCTTCTCACAAGTTCTGCATCATCTGGGCCCATTTTCCTCCTGTGGCCACAGCAGGTGGCCAAGCCTAAAGGCTGGACGAGAGCTCGCTGAGCTAGGGCCCAATACCTGCCTTAGGCCTTGATGTCACCTGCTGGTCTGCTATGGCTTTTGAGTTTGGAACTCCTCCTGCGGCCAGACTGCCCTGGCTTCCACTGCCCTGGTGGGCCAGGGGTCTCCCGGGACACGAGGCTGGACTGGGCATCTCACCGGAAATGCCCCAGGCCTTTGGAAGGGGTCTGTGGGGCTGGGGCAGGAGTGGCACCCTCTTCCTCTAGAGGCTGCCCCAGGCTCAGGAGGGAGCAGGAACTCCCATGTGGATAGCACAGCGGCCTTGTTTCCTGAGCCCCCACTGGGCCAGACCCATTTCCAGCTGCTTCATGCAGACGACTGGGGACCCAGAGATGCTGGGAGGCTCACATCGTGTTTCCTCAGGCTGGTTGATCTCCCCCAGGTCCCTGAGAGCCCCAGGGAAAAGCACCAACCCCCCTCTCATCCCCTCCAAGCAAACTCTGGAATACCCTCCTGTCACTTTCCTTGTTTGCCCCCTGATGCAGCCATGACATGTGAGCAATGGGATCTACAAATGTTGATGGAACAGGATGTCCATGGGGATCAGGTGAGAAGGAGGGAGGGCACGATCCACTGTTTTTAAAGATGGCCAGAAGGAAGAAGAGAATGCTTAAGTTTATGTAGGTTTGTATGAACACACAGAAAGGGGTGGATTAGGAAAAAAAAAAAATTTAAGGAAGCATGAAAAGAAATTAAAAGCAATCTTACCACCCAGAGGCAACCCACTGTAAACATATTAGCAGGACTTCTTCCAGTAATCTCCTGTGTATTTATTTACATGGTTGACAGCACAGTGTCCATGCAATTAACATTCCACTGTTTTCACTAAATTACAGCACGCATGTCTCCAGGCCAAGAGAAAACCTTTGTGACTGTTTTTGCAGAATCTTGTGGATGTATGCAGGGGGTCGTTGAGTTCAGTGGCTCTTGATTTTTTTTTTTTTTTTTTTAATAGCAGACACTTCTGTCTCAATCACTGAATGGGGGAGGACAGGCCTGCTCTGGTTGAAGCTGGTTGGGGAGCTTGAGATCTACCCACCTGGTTCTTCCTGTGCCCCCACCCCCACCCCTCACCTCCGACACTGGCCTCCTTGGTGTCTCTGTGGACGAAGCCCTACACTTCATTCCCCTGTCCCCGTTACTGGATATATAGCTGGTTCCCAATTTTTCCTGGTTATCAAGACTATAAGCACCAATGGGCTGAACACCCTTGTACGTTCCTTTGTGCTGACATTTTGGATGATTCTGTAGAGTATATTAAAGGCTCCTCAGACAGTCAAATTCAGGCAGCTGTCCTGGGAAACTGATGAGTGCTGGTCAGGAAGGGCTCCACTCAGCCTTGATGCCAGGGGAACGGACCAGGGAGTAGGAATGCTTGGGAACCCCTCGGTAGGGACATGATGTCTGTGTCCCTCCCAAATATCCATGTGGAAGCCCTCATTCCCAATGTGATGGTGTTTGGAGGAAGGGCCTCTGGGAGGTGATCAGGGTTGGATGAGATCATAGGGTGGGGCCCTGGTGATGAGGTTGGTGCCCTTAGAGGAAGAGACCCCAGAGTGCCTGGCCCAGGGAACAGAATTGACCTTGACCTTGGACTCCAGCCTCCCCAGCTGTGGGAAAATACATCTGTTGTGTAAGCCGCCCAGTCTGTGTGTGGAATTCTGTTACGGGTGCCGAGCTGCATGAGACACCTCCTCCCTGATAGGGCCAGGGTCTGTGAGGGGCCGGGGCAGAGGGCCTGCTGCGCTTACCTGGTTGATCATGCACGTCTCTAGCTCCTCTTTGGAGAAACCCGTTTGACCCCTTTCCTTGTTCTGACAAAACAGAACAGACAAAATCTCAGAGACTCTCCAGGGAAGGAGGGGCTTCCACGTTGCACTCAGACCCATGTTCAGTTCGGGTCCCTAGTGAGTGCTTTCTCCAGGCTATTCACATACACCAACCGGTCTGAGTATGTACTAATGCATGTGATTGTTCATTGTGCTTGCAACAACTTAAGGAGAGGAATACAGAGGTGCATTATTGTTCTGTCAGCAACAACAAGAGCTGCTGAGATAGTGTATATGATGCCAAGGAAAACCAGTGTAATGAAATTGGGTTACTCGGGTCTTCCCACTCCCGCCGTGGGAGGCTTGGGAAGCCCTGTCCAGGTAGTGGCCCTCTCTGGATTTTAACCGTGGTGACTGATGTTCAGTACTCTGGCCAGGGGGGATGTGCAGCTGGCCAGGGGGCGAGTGTGTGGCTGGGGGCTGGGGAGGCTGTGTGTGTGTGTGCGCTCATGTGCGCACAAGCACGTGCTCATGCCCCAAACCTCACCCGGTACCACATGAAGATTGTCTTAAAGGCATTTTCATTCGAGCAGGAGCCGCAGGACATGGTGATGAGCTGGGACATCCCTTTGGGAGCCACCTGCAGGGAGAGAAACAGCTGTGGCCTCGGCTCCATCTTGACTTCCACATGGCCCTAGATGGTGCTGAGCCTCCACAGGGGCCCACCCTGGGCACTGGGGGCTGTGGGGCCCAGGAAGGTCCCGAGAGAGGGATCCAGGAAGGTCCTGAGAGCAGAAGGACTGGGAGGGATCCAGGAAGGTCCCGAGGGAGGGATCCAGGAAGGTCCAGGGAGCAGGACTGGGAGAACGGACTTGGGCTCTTCCAGGGTGTGGTGGAGAAGCCCAGGAAGGCCCCGAGGCTGGAGGGCAGGGAAGAAAAAACCACAAAGAAAAGCCCAGACTGTCCTGCCAGGGGCACCCGCCATCCCCTGAGATGCCCACATTTTATAGGTGGGAAGCTGAGGTTCAGAATGACTTTAATTGTAACCACTAAAACCAAAATGTCAGGGAGGGGTGAATAACATGCAAAGCTCCGATCATGCAACAAATAGTTTCCCCTGGTTCCTTTTCATGTGCACAAGGAATCCCTTCTTTTCTTCAAAAGGAAAATTAAAAATGCTCTTCATGAAAGAAACAGCACAAGAGCAAGACTGAAGTAGACATACCCCATCCTTAAACGTGTGGCTCTTAGTCCTTTCCTCCCGTGGCTGGCACCCCCTCCAAGAGATGGAACTGCCTCCCAGCGGGGCTGGAGGGTAGAGGTGGGTCCCAGCAGGGGTGGGCTGTTCCTGAGAACTCACCGAGAGCAAGGACTCCCTGAGCTTCTCCACGAAGTTCTCCGGAGGAAGGATTCCGAGGGCAGGTCTGTTGATGAACATGCTCTGCAAAAAGGCAGGAGACCGACAGTGACTTCTCAGCCCTGACCCCGCTCCCCGCCGACCAAAGACCAACTGAGAGCATTTCACAGCAAGTGTGTTCAGATAGGCTGACTTCCCCGCACTTTCAGAGAAATCCACTAGGATTGCTCTAGGTGTAAAAAAGTACCGTCGTATTTCCTGGTTGTGATATTGCACTGCAGTTCTAGAAGATGGTACCGTTGGGGGAAGCCAGGAGAAGGTACACTGTGTACTATTTTTTACTAACTTCCTGCAATTTTATAATTATATTTTTATAATTAAACTATAATTATGATTTTTAAAACCACCCAGCATAGTGGCTAAAAAACAGAGTGGACACTAGCAAGTACTGGGCGAGGGTGCAGAGCCACTAGGACCCTCGTTCACGGCTGGTGAGAACGAAGACTGGTACAGTCACTTTGGGAAGCGGCGTGGCCATTTCTCACAATGTTGAACACACATACACCCTGTCAATGGGCAATTCCTCTCCTAGATATTTACCTAAGGGAAATGAAAGCACACGTCCACACAAGGACGTGAGTGTATGTGAATGTGTTCGGTGGCTTTTATTTTTATTTGCCAAAACCTGGCAACGACTCACACGTCCCTCCACCGGGGGAAGGGTAAGTGAAGTGATACCTGCATGCCACGGAAAACCACTCAGCAATAGAAGGAACCATCTACCGACACACGCGCTAACATGAAGGGACACGGAAGAATCTCAAAGTCACGATGCTGAGCGAAAGAACCCAGAATCAGAGAGGTACGCACTGCATGGTCCCCTTCATAGGACATTCTGGAAAAGGCAAAACTAGAGGGACACACAGCAGTGCACGGTTGCCAGGGGCTGGGGTGGGACGGACTACACATGGGCTGGGGGAATGTCTGGGTGCTGAATTGTGCTGTGTCTGGATTTTTAAATTCTCTTAAAACAACCTCTGGCCTAAGGAACAGTCCCACACTCAGGGAGCCGCCTTCTTGAAGAAAACCAGCCCCTCCCTGCCTGATGGCTTCAAAACACAGGCGTGCTCCTAGCTGCTGAAGTGACAGGATTGGAGGCACACGCCCGGCCAAGGGTCCCAAATCTCCCCAAAGGCTGGTCTGCAGAGACTTGCTTTAGAGTGAGGATAAAGGAGAACATCTAATTCTGGAAAGACGCCGACCACGGGAGGAATCTCGTCCACGCGGGGTGAGGCTGTGTGCTCAGATGGAATAAGACTAGAGCCCTCTCCCCCTGGAGGTCCAGAGTGCCCCAGGCCCGGGTCGGGAAGGGCCCAGGGAGGGTCTACACAATGGGTAAACAACGAGGTTGCCAGGAGGTGGATTTGGGTTTTAAGAAGTGATTGGGCCAAGTGTAATGTGGCATCCCGGACTAGATCCTGGAAGCAAAAAACAGACATTGGGGAAAGCGGGGGAATCTGAACGAGGTCTGCACTCCATAACGTGCCCGTGTTAATTCCTTAGTTTTGACACGGCGCTGTGGGGAGGGAGGTGTTGGCAGTGGGCGAACTTGGTGAAAGGCAGGTGGGAACTGTCTCCACCTCATCGGTACATCTGAAGCTAGTCTGCAGTTGCATCACGTAGTTAAAAGCAGGGGGAATGACTGGGCCTGGGGACTGCTCTGGTTCCTCTCTCATCAGTGCCATAATCTCAGCGCAAATCCAAATAGCGCCATCGCTGCAGACGGAGGCCTCCTGGTGGCTTTGGAATTCGGCTTGGACTGCTAGATTCATACTCTGTTATTTTTTCTGCTTTGTGACCACCTGGGTGAGTCTAGGGTAAGTAGCTGGGGACATTAACCCTCCTTACTGTAGTGCTGGGAAAACTGAGGACCAGAGAGGTCAAGCAACCTGCCGCAAGTCACACAGACCGGGAGGGGCAGAAGCATGACTCCAATCAGGCTTGCCGACTTCAGATTCCATCCTTTGCCAGACACTGCAGGCAGCCTCCACCCAAAAATGTTAATGCAGGATACGAGTTTGCATGGTGCAACCCAGAGACGTTGGCTGGCTTGTAGGGGCATTTCCTTTTAGCTCTGAGCTGTTGGTGGGGCTCCCAAGAAATCAAGCACATCGTGAGATCAGGGTTGGGGGAGCGCCATCGCTGGTGGGGGGGAGCAGCTCACGGAGGGGATGGCCATGCTGGCTGGCAGGTTGACTGCCTATCTGGGACCAGGGAGGATGTGGGGGTGGTGTTCTTGTTCAACAAAGCATGACATTAAGAACAGAAAATTATCTGGGACATTGGGTAGCAGAATCAAATGAGGACAGGTTTCTAGAACCCTTGCTGTCAGACTCAGCACTCGTAAAGTGCAGTGTGAAAAGAATGGGCTTGGGTTTAAGTGGCTGTGCAACCTGGGGCACAGGCTAAACCTCTCTGGTCTTCAGAGTCCTTATCCGCCCAAATGGGGACTCCTCCCTTGGTGCCTGTAAGGGGCTGGTGAGAGGGCCGAGCATGCGATGGGGCAGCAGCTCAGTCGAGCCGAGCAGTCACGCAGGGGGACAGGCCTGGGGGTCACGGTGGAGGCACGTGTCTGAGCTGAGCAACTCAGCGCTCCCAGGTGTCGCGGACGCGAGATGACTCTGCACTGACCAAGCTACAAATGGTGGGCGGTGTCATGAGTGGCCCTGGTGACGTAAGAAACTGGAACTGGAACCCAGAAAGTGGATCCAGGGGCCACGGCTTCGTTTTCTGCAGCCACATGAAGTAATGACGTTGGAGTTTAAGGGTGATGTGGTTGGGGTACAAAAGGGTTGACTGGCCCCTTCGTAGGACTTCAACCACCTGGCAGGAACCGGCCCTTGATGGAAGACCCGGCATGTCAGCCTGTGGTCCTCCAGCTGGTGGCCCAGGTGCCCCCGCCCTACTGAGCTGATGGCAGCTACCGCTTCTCTAAGACTGCTGGGGGCTCCTTTCACTTGGCCGACCCCAGACTTCTGCAGGACAACAGCGTCAGCACAGACTGAGGTCCAGACTGACGCAGACTGGGACCTCACCAGCACCCAGAACAGTGCCCAGCACGCAGCAGGGATTCAATCAATAATTGACGATTGAACAAAAGTCAAGAAATAAGGCTAAAGAAGCAGGAGCCAGACCACCAAAGGCTTTGCATCTGAAGTGGGGGCACTGGGGTGCATCCCAGAGGCAGGGGGTACGGGAAAGAGTTCCACGCAAGGCGCAGCTCGGAGGAGGTGAGCATGGGCCTGCTGGGGTGGGGGCTGGTGGAGAGGAGCTGCTGGGGACGTGAAGGCCAGGGCTGGTCCCGACAGGGTGAGGGGTGAGAGGCAAGAAGTGGGCAGGAGGAAGGGAGGATGAAGCCGACTCTCCCAGGTTCCTGGCAGAGACAGGTGGGGGCAGGGCATCCCCTGAAATCACGTGTTTTCGGGGATGATTCTGCCTCCGGAGGCAGCTGACACCGCAAATGTGTGTGACATGTTTGTTGACACATTTTTTTCAGCACCAACTGCTGAGGCATCTGGGATCTGCACAACGTTTCGAAACAAAGCCAGGCTTTGAATGTAAACATCCCCGTGGAGCCTCCCAAACGGGCTCACCAGGCACCTTCAGGGGGCCACCCATTTCCACTCCAGCAGCCCCTGAACTTGGCAACAAGCAGGGGTGGACGTGTCCCGAAGCCCCTCCCTGCGGGGCACAGCCATCTCTGAGGGGGCACATGTGGTTCCTTCCTGTTACCTTCAACTCTGAGGGTAAAAAGGGATGGGACTTCAAGCCCGGGGAGTCGGTTCCCAATGCACCTACCCCCCGCCCCCCCGCCTTGACCTGGCTTAGATCTCTCTTGAGGAGTCACACTCACTGTGTCACTTAGTAGAATGAAAGCCCCGCAGCGACACTGGGTGTGGGTGAGGACGTGGAGCAACTGGAACTCCCACGCTGCTGTTGGAAGGGGGGGGCTGGCAGGAGCTGCGGCCGCCTGCGTGTGTGCATGGCCACACCAGTGGCGGCCAGCGGCAAGGCACGCATGGGGTCCCCAAAGCACACGTGCTCCAACATTCCCCAGCGGTCTTCGGGGGGGACGACCCAACGGTCCAGCGGCCGTGAACACACACGGGGGAAGGCTAGAAAGTCCTGGGCGCTGATGGTCTACGGCTACACATGAGGATGAATCCCTCAGACGGACTTCGAGGGAAACAAGCCAGGCACAATAAAGACGCACTGCACGACTCTGTGCACGTGGCTGGACAGAATGGAAGAAACGCACCTGTGCCGTTAGACCTAAGGGGACGGCATCCGGGCGGGGGCGTGCTGTGGGGACCAGGTGCAACTCATGCATTCTCATCAGGGGTGAGAAACCTCTTCCCCCAGGGATGTGGAAAGCACGGTCTACATGGTACACGTATAGCATATGGCAGAGGAGTATTATAGGCGCTACCTCGGCCTCCAAGCAGATGCCACACCCTCTTCCCATCCCATACCGGGAAGGCGTGACATGCTAAAAGGGACTTTGCAGAAGAGATTAAGGTTCTGGATCCGCTCAGATAGGGAGATTATTCTGGATTTTCCAGGTGGGCTGAGTGCAACCACGTGAGCCCTCTATGAAGAGCAGAAACAGTGGCGCCTGGGTGGCTCAGTCGTTAAGTGTCTGCCTTCGGCTCAGGTCATGATCCCAGGGTACTGGGATCGAGCCCCGCATCGCTCCGCAGGAAGCCTGCTTCTCCCTCTCCCACTTCCCTGCTTGTGTTCCCTCTCTCGCTGTGTCTCTGTCAAATAAATAAATAAAATCTTAAAAAAAAAAAAAAAGAAAGAGCAGAAACAGAAGGCAGGCAGAGAGAGGACTGGCCTGGCTACAGCTGGCTTGAGGACAGAGGGACCATAGGGAAACCACGAGAATAAGGTACAACGACCTGAATGAGCGCACAAGCAGATTCTGCCCCACAGCCTCCAGCTAAGAGCTGTGAGACCCTACGCAGAGGGCTCAGTTGAGCCCACCAGACTCCTGGCCCACGAAATCTGTGCCACAATACATGGGTGTTGTTGTAAGCTTCAAAACTGGTGGTAATTGGCCATGGCGGCAATAGGAAACGTGGTGGCATTAACAATGCACCACGACGGGAACAATTAGGAAAATAACGTCTAAAAAGGCTCCTTAAGGAAGTAATCATGAAAGCAGAGCTGAGAAACACCGGGTTATATGGGACGGTTCACTGAGCAGTGCGCTTGGGGGGGATGCGTGTCTCTGTGTGTGTTACGTTCAGTGTGACCGATCAACGGCTCCCTGACCCTCTCCCTCTGGGTGCTCATCTAGGGGGCGCCTCTACCGCCCCAGGGCCCATGCGGCAATGTCCGCAGGCAGGTTCGGGTCTCACAACTTAAGATGGGGATGCTCCTGGCGTTGAGTCTGGGAGGCCGGCAGTGCCCCTGAACGTCCTACGGTGCCCAGGACGGCTCCCCGGCAGAGAACCACCTCTCCGGCCATCACCGGTGCTGAGACTGACATCCGCCTGCATGGTCCCTAAGTCTGCACACTGTCAGGTCCCTGGCTCGGCTCTGGCCACCTGTCCTCTTTTGCTCCTCATCCTCGCAGCCGCTCTCCCTCCCACTCCCTTCTCCCTGCAGGGGTCCTGGAGGCACTTGCTTCTCCTTCAGTCACTTCCCTGGAAGACTTCCCTGACCCTCGGCCCACTCAATCCCTGACAAGCCCAGGCCCCATGGGTTTTATTCCCAGCATCTCCTCCAGCTGTGTGACCTTGGACAAATACTTAACCTCTCTGTGCCTCAGTGTCCTCATCGTAGGATGGGGATGACAATGGGCCCTGCCTCACTTGTCATCCTGTAGGACTTGTCAACACTGTAGCTGTGAAGTGCTGAACGCAAAGACTATACTTTCAGGGATCATTTCTATAGTTTGTGAAGTGCTGAACGCAGTGTTTGGCACACATTTCACTCTCGATAAATGTCGACCACTATTGCCACCATCATTGTTTCATGCCGACACAGTACTGTTTGCCTCATTCTGTAGCTCGTGATACGGACGCAATCCAATGCTTTTGTGGAAGCGTGGCTCTGTGGTTTTGCTCACCAAGGCATTCCAAGTTCCTAGCGTATAGTATGTGCTCCATAAATATTTGTGGAATGAATGAATGAATGAATGAATGGGCTATTTCCAAAGGCTACCCAATGATCCTCTGGATCGCCATGAACACCGCATAACTGGGGACTCACCGCGTTTTGAGGCTGTTGGATCAGCTTCAGGAGAGCAGGGTGGCTGTAGCCTGGGAAGAGAGGGCACGGTTAGAGTCCTGGTTAGAGGCCCGCATGGCGCCCAGGGTCCCTTCGCCCCTCCCCCACGGGTGCACCCCACCTTCCCTTCCAACCCTGCCACTCCCTTCATAAGGGACCTTGTTATCCTTTGCAGACAAGATCCATTCCTGGGGCCCTCCAAGACCTCTGGACTCAGGATCACTTGGGCTGCTGCCAGAGATCTTCCCAAATTCTCTAGCTGATCCTGAGGCCCAGGTATGAGCCCTACTGGGCTAGACACACAGACGAGGCAGTGAATGCAAGGTTAAGGCCCACTTCAGGACCAGGGCTGCAAGTGGTCCCCTAAGCCAGTGTGACAAATTGCAGACGTGGCCCTCACCTTCCTCCCCAGGGCCACTGCTCGGGTCAAATCGTAATAGACATCTGCTCAGGAACTGAGCGAGTGAATGGTGCAGCCTGCAACCCATGACCTGCACTCCCCCACTTCGCACATTTGCTGCTTTCCAGAGTCCCGCTGCATCGACTGTCCAGACTGAGTCTGAGGTTGCACGACAGGGCTTGGGACACCCTTTGACTCTGCAACTGGTCTTCTACAAATTCGCCCTACACACCCGTAAAATGAGCAATGTGCTCTGGTATCTCCAGGCTTGAAGGCAACCCGACACCCACCGGGGGCCGTACTGAACAGAAAGCCCTCTGCGCACAGCGCATGCTCAGTCAGGGGAGTCCTTTATCGTAGAGGAGGGAGGACGCTGCACAGCATCGGAGCCAGAGGGTCCCCGGCTCAAGGCCTGAACTTCCGGTTTCTGTTCATCGGTCCCAATCTTGGCAATGACTCCCGAAGGAAGGCCAATTCTGTGGGGGGCACGGCGGTCAGGAGACCGGATCAGAAGCCCCTCTGAGGCAGTGGCCAAGTATCGCGCTCAGTAGACAGTAGTTGAATGAGTGAATGACGTGGAGATCCAGGGACATGGGCAGGAGCCCAGAACTGTCACACCAGAGAGACCAGCCAGTGGATCTTGGAACAGGAAACAGCTCTTGGAGGGAAACTCCTGGTCTCCAACTATCAGAATTTTTACCATGCATACCTTGTACCTATTTTCTTTAAGCCAATTCATTTTTTGTTTAAATAAACTTACTTTGGTTTTTTTCCTTTATTTTTTAAGATTTATTTAAGTAATCTCTACACCCAATGTAGGGCTTAAACCTACAACCCTGACATCGAGAGTCACATGCTCCACCTGCTGAGCCAGCCAGGTGCCCTTAAATGAACTTACTCGGAAAGGGGACTTGCAGCACTGAGGTGAGAGGTCTGCCCAAGGCTCCGGGCCTGAGGCCCGCTCTGCTCCACCAGAGGAGGCTAGCAAGTTCAGAGGGGTGGTGAGGCCCTGGCGCTACCCTGGGGAGAGTTTCTCCTCTGTAGCATCAAAGAGTGAACGGACTTGAAGAGCCTTGTGGTTTCGCTGCCTGCTTCGAGGAGGGTGGACTGGTGTGTGTGTTGGGGGTGATCTGGGGGTCCAAGGGTTCAGAGCTGTGAGCAGCCTCCCTGCCCTCCCGCCCTACTCGAGGGCGTGTTGGGTCCAAGGCTGCAGGGTGCTCATTACTCAAGGAAGGAGCACTCTGTGGTTTTTTCCAATTGTATTTAGCCAGAGGTCTTTCAGCTCTGGTTCTTTATCAGGCTGCCTGGGTGTTGATGACTTCTCTGCCTCAGTAGATAAGCCAGTTCCAGGAAAATCTTATTAAACCACAGATACAGCTTGTCTTACTGACTTCAGAGGAAGAGATGAGAGCAAAGCTGGTCCTTCTGATCAAGGAAATCCACGCCTGGGCTTCTAACGCTGTGGGACCCTGCCCTGCAGGCCACGGCAGGGTGGAGCGGCTGTCTGTGAGGCTGCTATCACAGCAGTAAGTGAGGAGGCAGAGGGCCTTTGGTTCAACTCCTTGGGCTCCCTGCACACACTGGACAAACCCTGTGACCTCTTGAAACCTGGTCCCGTGGGTAAGCTAGAGATGATGTTAAAAGACCTACAGTTATAGGACTGTTGTGGGGGGTCTAATGGGATAGTGTGTAAGGTGCTTAGCAATATGCCAGGCCTATGGCAAATTCTCAGTAGTTACCAGTTAGAAAAAAATCATCTCAAAGACTACAGATAGGGGAGGAAAGGCAGCCAGCGGAGAACTTTCAGAACTCCCTGTGCTTTCTCAACTTCTGCTGGCCTGATCTCTCACGCCCCCATACATTTGTTGGCTGGTTGGGGATGAGAACTGAGGGAGGCCTGCAGGGGCTGGGGTCAGAAGGATGGTGGAGTTAGCTGGGAAGAGAAGGGCCTGCAGCCCATGGCTGTTACATGGTAGAGCTAGGATTTGACCCTGAGAACTCCAGAACCAGCCCTTTCACTCCAACCGAGAATGCAGATGGGGTTGTGTAAATCAAAGAACCCAAAATGCCTTCAGAGGCCAAAGTGTGTCTGAATGATGGGCTTCCAAAAAAGAATCAGTCACCTTACTGTCTAATTGCATCTCAATGGGAAATAAATAGGGACTGGCATCATGCATGAAGGGTCAGGCTTCACCAGATGAGACGCTCAGCCCCCACAGACCATTGAGCGCAGCAGCGACCTGCGTGTCTGTGTCAGCCCTATCCATCCCATCATCTGCCGTGCCCTCCTCCAGCAGCAAGCCAGGCTCTGTATGGGCCAGAGGTGAGCCTGGTGAGGCACATGCTGCTGGTGCCCCCACTGCTCACCTTGGCTGGGCAGGCCACCCCTCTCCCAGCTGCCTGTGTGGGGGCCAGTAACAGCTCCAGCTGCCTCTTTTTCTGGAAAACTGCCCTTGGTGAATGGAAGCCCCTTTGCCTAAGAGATGAGCCGTGTCCTTCCTGCAGGCACCTAACAGGCAATGACTGACTGCCACTGGGGTACAAAAAGGCCAGCCTCTTTGACGCTGCCTGGGACCAACTCTGGGGTGCAAGTCATGCTCCAGAGCCCCCTGTGGGATCAGGCCATGGCTAGTCTCTGGCTGAGACCTCATCCTTCTTAGCCCTTCCCTCTCTCCCCTGTCTCCTGAGAGCATGCCCTTAATAAGCAACTTGCACAGAACCCCTGCCTCAGGCTCTTCTATGACACCTAACCTAAGACAGCTGACATTAAAGGCTAGGGTTCCACAGACCTGGGCTCATGTCCCGGCCATGCTTCCTCTGCAAGCCACGTCACCTCTCTGAGCTTTGCTTATCTATCTACAAAATGGGGGCATTAATACATACTCACCCTGTGGGGTTTTGAGGAAGAGTCAATGGGAGAAGAGCAGGCACATAAAGTCCCTATAATAGACCCTCTACCAATTACTTGCTCCTTTTCTCTGCCCTTGAAGGAAGTGTCTGGCAGCACACAGGGATGTGTGTACTGGAAGGAGCATCTAAAGTCTGGACTGCCACAACTAACAGAGAGGAGGTACATACGAGGGTGGGTATCCCAGCTCTTACCTATGGGAACAGAGGAAATCTGGGAGTATAGGTCCAACATCCGGTTGCCATCCACATCGATCAGGTAATTGCCTCGGCTCTCTTCATAATTGCAGAAAAAGTGCACAGCCTCTGCATTCTTGGAGAAAACAGAGACTGATTCAGGGTTGCCACAATCCCCTAGATTCTTCGTCTTTTCGGATGAAGCTTGAACTGGTGAAGTAAACCATATCCTGCCCATTCTATGGTCACACAGAGGGTATCTGTGGGTGCTTACATGAATGGTTTGCTTTATAATAGTTTACTAAGCTGTAAATTTGTATTTTATGAATTTTTCTGTATTTTATATATCACAACAAAAGGTTCAGAAATAAATCTGAAGAAGATTCTGATGTTAAGATGATGGTAAGCCTTAGAGCAACCATGAAGAAAACTAAAAAATATATAGTAATTATGAAAGAAATTAAAGTAGCACACTAGAAGATATCCACTTAATGCAAAAAAAGTAAAAGAGGAACAAAAATATATGAGACATATAGAGAACAAAGAGTAAAATGGAAGATATAAATATAACAATGAGAACATTAACTGTGTGTGCATTAAACAACCCAATCAAAAATCAGAAACTGTCAGATTGGATAAAAAGATGCAACTATATGCTGTCTACATGAGACATACTTTCAGTTCAAGAATACAAATAGGTTGAAAGTAAAAGGATGGAAAAAGATACATGATTCTTAGAGCAATCCTAGGAAAGCTGAAATGGTTTATATTAATCAGACAAAATCAATGTTAAACAAAAGTGTTTCTAGAGGTGAAGTCCACTAAAAAGATATAACGATTATAAACATGTAAGCACCTGATAACAGAGCCCCAAAATACATGAAGCAAAAATGGGCAAAAGTGAAGAAAATATAGTTATAAGAGAAGAGCTGGCAGCTTTAATAGCTGGCTTTCAATAGTGGATAAAACAAACAGGCAGAAGATTAGCAAGGAAATAAGACTTGAACAACACTCTAAACCAACAGGTCCCACAAACACTTATGGAACACTCCACCCAAAAGTCGTAGAGCACACATTCTCCTCAAGTGTACGTGGAACATTTTCCAGGATAGACAATATAAAAGCCTCAGTAAATTTAAAAGGATTGAAATCACACAAAATATGTTTCCCAATCACAATAGAATGAAACTGGAAATCAGTAACAGAAAGAAATTTGGGAAGTTCACCAAAATGTGGAAACTAACACATAAATAACAAATAAGTCAAAAAAGAAATCGTAAGGGAAATTAGGGGGGAAAAAAGGTTTAGAACAAAGTCAGTTGCATTTTTTTTAAAGAGCTGGCACAGCCTAAATGTTTGTGTCCCTCAGTTAAGTCATGGCAGAGAAGGAGTGGAGGGGATGCTAGCTCATCCTCACTTACCTGAATTATATTCAGCTGTTTCATTAACTCCTGCAGGCAAGAAAAGCAAAAGCATTATAGCAAGGACATACTCTTGCCAAAGAAACTTCAAGTCTTTCAAGTCTTGGGGCTTCCCCCAACCCTTATGCCAATAACTTCATAGTTAATTAGTCAGCAATATTATAATTGTTTAAAAATTGCTTAATATAAATAGTTGGCAGGAAACTATTCCTGCCAGTTACATTACCAGTGTAACAGAGATTTAGAAACTTGAAAGGATAACAATAAAATATTTAAGCTAAAGGTATTTATTTAGTGCTCATAAAAGCATAGGTCTCCCCCCCTTTTTTTTAAGTAGGCTCCACACCCAGTGACCTTGAGATCAAGACCTGAGCTGAGCTCAAGAGTCGAACGCTTAATGGACTGAGCCACCCAGGCACCCTGGTTCCCTTTTCATTTGGGAAAAAAGGCTTTAACACCATTAGAAAAAATAAAATCAACTGAAAATATAAACTTGCTCATCAAAGAACCATTTATAATTATAATCTGAACACTCCAAAAACCACATGTACAAGTCTGTATAGAAACTGGGAATTATAAATTGGGAACTGGGAACTAGTTGCTTTACTACTACAAAGATTTAATCTATAAAAATAATACAACATAAAATCAACTTTAGCAATTAGTGTCATAAAATTATATATTTCCACATAAAAATAGAAACTAATACTAATGACAAGAATATAAAAAAAATTATTCCAGGTATTTCACCACTATGAAATTAAAATCCACTCCTCCTCCACAGAAATATGCATGAAAAAATGTCCCTCCTTCCGTTGGTAAAATGCTATCAAAATAACTACAATCACTTGCATTAGTACAAAGATTTCTGGATTTATAAAATAGTTGCAGTGACAAAAGGGATATTTTCTGACAGTAAAAAAAGTGGCACTGTGGATAAAATCTGCAAAATCTGCAAAATCTGCAAAAAAAAAGCCAGTTTGTATTAAAAAGGTTTACACTGTTATTTTTTCGGTGCAAACATTAGAAACAGTATAGCACATCACAACATAGAGCCAAGGTTAGTCAGCCTTCTGAAATGCATAATATGCACGTTGTGTAGCATCTTTGAGGAGAGGCACCAACCTCCCTCATCAGACTCATCTTGTGCCTCTTCCATCTCACACAGTAACATCTATTCCAGGGATTCAGAGCTACCCAATGTGTCTCATATGCCATGTCCTGTCACCCTGCACGCCTCTCCACATACCGGTCCCCTTGTCTACAAAAGAATAATGCACTCCTTTGGTGAATTCTTCCTTTTTATCCTTCAAGGTCAAGATCAAGATCAAGGGCCTTTGCTACTCTGCCCTGTGCCATCTAGCATTGCCATTTTCTTCCACTTTGGTCAGATGTTCTGCCCCAGACCTTCACTCTGGACTCAAAGCAAGCCATGTGACTTCCTTTGGCCAACAGAATGAGGTACGAGTGATGGTACACCAATGTGGAACCTACACCTTAAGAGACCCATTATGTGCTCTTCTCTGCCACTGCCATGAGGATGAGCCCAGCCCAGGGGCTGGAGGATGAGAGACACATGGAGTAGAACCAGGTCACTGCAGTGACTAAGACAAGCTCAGCCTAGATCAGCCAGTGGTCAGTCATCCCCCAGGCATGTAGATGGGCCCAACAGAGCTGCCTAGCTAACTCCCAGTTAACCCCAGATGCGTAAGTCATCTGTATGCTACTGAGGTTCTGTAATTTGTACACAGCATTACTGTGACAACGGACAATTGATACATCTCCTCTGAGAAGGCGTCTTTGACTTTTCACAGCAGAATGGCCTAGTTTAATGTCCTGGATCTCTAGTGGTAAGCTCTCTGAAAGCAGCTAAGAACGCAGGTCCGTAAGCTTCGCTGTGTTCTTGCCTCATGGACTCCTTTCGCTCCATTCTTAAGAACACCACTCAAGTGTGCTCAACTCACCCGAGATCTAGGCCCTGGGACTTCAGTCTTCATCAGGGGCCCGTCATAATCAAATTCGACGTCGACTTTGGCTGCGGCTTGACTGATGTGTCTGGAGCCTGTAGTAGACAAAGATGGTGAGAATCCCTGGTAACAGTAGGTATAATGAGAACTCTGCCCTAACAGGTGCCCAATGTCCCCAACAGAGACCCCATCCTAGCCAGACTACCCCTGAACATGGAGTCTGGCCAGACCTGGGCACCACAAAAACAGTGCAGATTCCAACAAATGGGAAAGCCCAGTGCTAGTGAAGTTGTAGGCAAATAGGTATGCTCATGTTCTGCTGGTGTGAGTATCAGCTAATGATGCCTTCCTATTCCTTTCCACTGAGCAATCTCATTTCATGATTCATCCTAAGAAAATAATGGGACCAGTACACAAAAATGTATTTTACAAATATTTATAATAATAATACTGTCTTTCAACAAGAAAACAACCTAAATTTCCAACAATGGACGGCAGCTAAACACAATATGGCATATTCCACTATTTCAGGGACATGGACATTTTTATTATTATTATTTTTTTTTTTTGAGAGAGAGGGAGAGAGAGCACGAGTGTGGAGGGGCAGAGGGAGAAGGAGAGAATCTTATGTAGACTCCATGCTGGGCGTGGAGCCCAATGTGGAGCTCGATCTCACAACCCTGAGATCAGGACCTGAGCTGAAATCAAGAGTTGGACACTTAACTAACTGAGCCACCCAGGCGCCCCTGGAAATTTTGAACTTTTATGGACATGGAAAGATGGCCATAGTATTACCATGTGAAAGGTCCGATTATAAAGATTATCCAAATTTTGCCAAAATTTAATTTATACCCAAACTTATATCCAAATGTCTCTATAGAGCAGAGTTCCTCAGCCCTTAGTGCTACTGGCATTTCAGGCCAGATAACTCTCTGTTGTGGGGCCGTCCTGTGCCCTGGAGGATGTTTATCTGCATCCCTGGCTCCACCCACCGGGTGCCAGGAGCACCGCCCCCCGAGTTGTGCCCCTAGTTGTGGCATTCAAAAATCACCTAGGAGGAATAATCAAATGTCTAAATTCAGGTGGTCCCCGGGGCGCCTGGGTGGCTCAGTCGGTTAAGTGTCTGCCTTCAGCTCAGGTCATAATCTCAGGGTCCTGGTATCGAGTCCTGCATCGGGCTCCCTGCTCAGCAGGGAGCCTGCTTCTCCCTCTCTCTCTGCCCCCCCCCCCCCCGCTCCTGCTCTCTCTCTCAAATAAATAAATAAAACCTTAAAAAAAAAAAAACTCTTCTAATTTTCAGGTGGTTTGGGGCACAAGTTACTTGCTTGAGATCCATTTCACATTTCTGCATTGTAATAAATGTACATAGGGGAGTTCCCAGGCTAGACCCACAAGGCTTTTGAGCTCAGCATGTGGCGGAAATAAAGGGCAGCCTGAACCCCAAGTCTTGATCCCTGACTGAAAGACATCTGTGCTGAACCCTTGATCCCTGACTGAAAGACATCTGTGCTGAACCCAAGGTAAGGGTTGGGTGACAGACCATCAGTAACCCCCAGAAATCCCTTTAATGTCCCTGCTCATCTTTGATCTTCCTGGCACGTAAGTGGTACGTGGGAAATGTTAGTTCCTCTTACTTGGGTTGCATCAAACTAGGGAATCACATGTAAGTCGTATACATGATTTCACTTCTCTTTATGCAACCCTGAGGGGTACAGTATTGTTTCCATTTTATAGGAGAGAAAACCAAAACTCAGAGAAGCAAAGAACATGCTAGGCTCTGTTTGTCTCTCCCTCCCTCCCTCTCTCTGTCTCGCACACACACAGCTTGCCAAACTCTACAAAGCCATATTAGAAAACATATTTAAATTCATTCTTAATTTTCCATAATTGCTCTGGATATCAAAGAGGGTTTTTGAAATTAATTATGTAACAAAATGTAGCCCTTTGAACATGAAGTCCAGTTAAAATCCAGTGCTACTCTTATTTGAAGGCATGAAGCAGCCAGCTTTTATTGTTTTCTGTTTGATCTTAAAATGAAAAGGGAATCCCTAAAGAGTTTGTCCCATTAGCAGAGCATTAAAGGTCGTGGAACATATCGATGACTTCTTTTTTACATTAAACGTGACTGGTCCAGACTGATTCCAGCTAGACCTGCATAAAACAAGGATGCACGTTTGGATAAAAAACAGTTCTTAACTGGTGCGGGTCCCACTGTTTCTAGTAGAGGGAAAGTGAAAAATTCAAAGTTGCAAGCTGTCCTCTAATGAGGACACACAGGTCCGCTCTTCCTTTCTCCAGAAAGTGTCTTGACACCATGCCGAAGCAGCCAGATTTCCTGGGATCTGGAAAGTGGAAATGCTGGCGCTGGAAGATCCCCAGTGGGAGCCGCAGCTGAAAGGGTCTCGAGAGGAATGACAGGCGCGAGTGGGGTCATGTGGGGCTATTGGTAAAAGGACACCAAGGCTGCGAGCAGACGGCAGCAGGGGAGTGGAGAGAGGGCGAGAACCCATCCCCCAGGGATCAGGGAGGGATGGGGCATGAGACGGGGAAGCTGAGGGACAGGTCTGTATGAAGAGCTGCATCGGTTCCTACCATGTGCCAAAGTCTTCGTGGGTGTGGATGAAAGAGGGCCAGGGCCTCTGGGCAGAGATCCTGAAAACCACAGCCTGGTAAGTTTGCTGGCAACAGGGCTATCGAACACAGGATGATGGGGCAGCTAGCACGGATTCAGCCCCCACTGTGTGCTAGGCAGGCCCTACCCAGGCGAACTCCCATCTACTGTTTTTATTTATCCACAACCCTCTCGAGAGATGGTTCTCAGGTTATAGATGAGGAGCAGAGAGGTTAAGCAACTTTCCCAAGGCCACATACCAAGTGAGCTGCAGAGCCAGGATTTGAACCCAGGTCCGATGCTTTTGCTTTTCCTACTATATTTCAATCGTGACTTTTTGTAGAGGAAAATAACCAAATACCAACACAACAAATATTCTCTTGCATATTTTTTTTGCGGTGGGCTCCACGCCCAACGTAGGGCTTGAGCTCATGACCCTGAGATCAAGAGTCGCACACTCTACAGACTGAGCCAGCCAGGTGCCCCCGAATATTCTCTTAATGATGATATATAATCATGATATATAAACCACAGGAGAAAACAACCAGATTTCCTTTCCTGGGATCTCTTACAACAAGTCACGCGAGCAGAGGTGTCCATTCATCAGGAGTTCATGGTGAGCATACCCAACAGCATCCCAAGCACTCTCCATGGACTGTCTCACTTAAGCCTCACAACCCCCTGGGAGGTAGATGTCATGATCATTCCCATGTTACAGGTGAAGACACTGAAGCTCAGAAAGGTCAACTAGTTTGCCCAAGGTCACATAGCTGGTAAGCGGCTAAGCTGAGAATTTGTCCTTCAGACCTCTCCTTTCCCAGAGACTATCCTTCATCTCATCTAGTGCCGGGCTCTGAAATGAAACATTTGCAGCAAAACAACTCACTTCCTTCAAAGACAAATTCCTAGAGGCACAAAGAAGAAAAGAAAGTTTGAATTAATATTGAACTACCCAGCATTTTCATTCATGAACGAAGCAGCACAGCCAGGAGGCAGGCGTGTGCCTCAACACCTGAGACCCCGCAAGGTGGGGGGGTGGTCCACCCAGCCCTCTGGGTCTGATGACGATGCCTGCCACCCTCGGGGCCTCGCCAATCCAGAGTCAATGTTTAACTCCAAACTATAAAAACAGCCATCAAATGTTTTTACTGTTCTCTTGATCTTTAGAGTGAGAGTAATAAACGAATGCCAGTTTCCCAAACAGCAAGGTCTCTGTATGTGAGCCTGGCCAAAGTCAAAGTCAAGTTCAATTGGAGTTGTATGCTCTGCTTTTCTTTTAAAAAATCTTATCCTCCCTCCCCCCAAGTGTCCACCCTACTTATTATTTTTTTAACCAATTAAGATCTATAATATCTGGAGAATACTACTAGCATAAATTACTACATGCTGTCCCAGAGAAGTATCATTCCTTAAAATCTGTTTAATTCTGATAAACCTCCAGTAAGAACTTCAAGTGTAACCTATCATCCCATAGAGATGCCCAGACTTGCGTTGGGGGTGCGCCTGGCTGGATACCACTTCCTCCCTGCTTCTCTGGGAAGGGAAGACCACGGCCTCTGCTCGGGGCCGATGTGAAATTAGTTCAACTAATGACCTCCCAAGATGGGAGGCAAAAAACTTCATGAATCAGTTTTGCTGTTATCCTCAGCACGTCGTCCTGTGTGTCCTGTTTGGATCCTTTCCTAGCCATGAAAAGAGCATCACACTTCTTCCAGCGACATCTCAGGGTTTGAAAGTTTGGGTCCATGTGGTCTGCGAGCAGATGTTGTGTTGAATGATCTAGAAACGCCAAATATCAGAGGGCAACCGCGCCACCTTTTGACAGCGGTAATTCTGCATTGGATTTAGCCTCGCAGCCTGAATACTGGCATCATGTCGGCCGGGATAAATCATACTTTTAAGGGTGGTCATACACATAATCATGTCTCTGTGTCCTCCGTAAACTTGCAATCGATTGTGGGTGGGTCTGTGACCCACAGACACAAACTTCTCCAGGCACGAGGCCACCATCATTTTTCCTAGGATTTTCCTACAGTCACTGTGTGATTGTGACTTTCACAGATCCACGCAAGGTCACCAGTACGAATACTGTAGGCATAGGCTGACTGAGCCGGGCTGGAGCCACTGAACACAAGGTCACACACCACCTTCATGCAAAGGATGGTTTGCTGGGGCCCTCTGGAGGACTCCGAGGAGGAGTCCCTTCTGTGCATCTCATGGTCCAGGCACGAGACCCAACAACGAGCCACTTTGGGGGCACCCTCCTCAGCTGTGGTGAGACAGCTGCCAGCCTGAGGACCATGGTGTTCAAAGACCTCGAGTCGTTTATTGTTCTTGATGAAGGTGACCACAGTGCCATTTGCCAGCCCTGCATAGAAGATTCGCTGTCTACTATGGCTCTTCCTGCTGTGGTTGCTCCACATGCCCTTGCGTCTGAATGCGTAGCAGCCAATGGTGTGGCCACTGGAGCTAGTGTAAAGGGCATCTCCCCAGAGGTTCCAGCATCAGGGGGCAGCTCACTTCGGAGGTACAGCCCTCACAGACACCATGCACTTCCGACTCACCAGCTAGAAGCTCGGACAGTGTTCTCTGCTGAACAGGTAAGTTCTCAGGTATCTGAATTGCATTCTTCACTGAGGCTGGGTGCCCCTCACCCCGCCTTTTGTGACTCATCCTCATCTCCGGGCTCTGAGGATATTTGTTTTGTTTTGTGTTTAAAGATTTTATTTATTTATTTGACAGAGAGAGACACAGCAAGAGAGGGAACACAAGCAGGGGGAGTGGGAGAGGGAGAAGCAGGCTCCCCGCCGAGCAGGGAGCCCGATGCAGGGCTCGATCCCAGGACCCTGGGATCATGACCTGAGCCGAAGGCAGACGCTTAACCACTGAGCCACCCAGGTGCCCCTCTAGGATATTTGTAAAGAGTTCTTTGATCCCTTCACGGAAGAGATCACCGTCTGAGTGTGTGCCACACTCACAGGGACACCATCCTTACAGCAAGCGCCAATTCCTACATAGAGCTAACTTTATCACAACCACAACGACGTGTTTCTCATGAGTTTTGCTCTCTGGGGTCTCAAATACCCTTTTCAGATTGCCTGTTTGGTTTCTCAAGAGAAACCAGAGTCAGAAGAATCAATGGCCACTGCCTGGAACTGAGGTTTAGGAGTTCCTAGGACTTCTCATCTCTGACACTCTTGTTCTGGACCACTTCTGCTGCCTTCCCACGTGGAGGCTGTAACTCTCCCCACTTTGGTTGACTTTCCTGTTTTTACTTCCCTTGCAGGGTGAGCAGTAAATACATCCTGTCCAGTGTCACTGTTCTCAAGAACATGGGCAGCCCACAGAGCCTTCTTCTTTTTTTTTTTTTTTTTTAATTTTTTTT
>NW_022589769.1:1912875-2027945 GCF_004348235.1 Phoca vitulina | reverse complement strand
ATTGACATCTTCACAATATTTGTTCTTCCAATCCATGAGCATGGAACGTTTTTCCATTTCTTTGTGTCTTCCTCAATTTCTTTCATGAGTATTTTATAGTTTTCTGAGTACAGATCCTTTGCCTCTTTGGTTAGATTTATTCCTAGGTATCTTATGGTTTTGGGTGCAATTGTAAATGGGATCGACTCCTTAATTTCTCTTTCTTCTGACTTGTTGTTGGTGTATAGGAATGCCACTGACTTCTGTGCATTGATTTTATATCCTGCCACTTGACTGAATTCCTGTATGAGTTCTAGCAGTTTTGGGGTGGAGTCTTTGGGATTTTCCACATAAAGTATCATATCACCACAGAGCCTTCTTCTTCCTGAGTTTCTTTTTCCTTGTTTCCCGTTGTTCCAGCTGATGTCGGAGTGGACTCCGCCTGTGTGCAGGCTGGTCAACTGGAGGTGGGGCTCCTTCTCCAAGGGGGGTTTCTGATGCAAATGACAATCTTGGAAGACCCACTATTGCCTTTGGGTGGCTCCTCACCTTTTTCACCTATGCTTGGGGCGGGGGGGCAGTTGATTTCGAAGAGCATGTGTCTCCTCTCTTCCTGGTGTTTCCTTGCTCCGTGGAGATCCTTGGTTCTTGGCTAAGCTCCTGGCAAGCTTCCGTCAGCCCTGAGAAGGACGAGGTTGCGGTGATGGCTGGCTAAGCTGGACCACTGGCACTGTTCTCTCTGTTAGCTCGCAGTCATTCCTCGGATGCACTGCAAGCCACAGCCTCGTGACACGGCACTCACATTCTTGCATTCTCATCTTGTTCGGGAGACGTTCTCCTTTAACCTGAACAGAGGCGTCTGGAGCAGGAACACTGCCGCAGACTCGGAGAGCAGGGGATGTGGCTGCTCGGACAGGACTCCCGTGGGTGAAGGGGACCCAGAGGCCGATCCACCCCCAGGAGCTCTCCATTTCTAAGACTGGCTGTCATTGTGCTCAGTGCAGAGGCACAGCTGCCGTCTGTGTCTGCATCTGCCAAACTGGAGACCGCAGGGCTGACGATGAACTTGACGGAAGAGGGCTTCCTTCTCCATCACTCTTCTGGGCGTGCTGGCTCTCTAAGGGGGCAGGGAACTCTCCGGGCTGTTCAGGTCTTTTGCCAAATGCATCATAGGTATGGTATGGTCAGAGGAGAGTTGTGCACTATGTCGCCTCTGAGTAGCAAAGTTCCAGCCCTTTCTCCTGTTCTCAGGAAGGCAGCATGCCACTGATTTTTTTAACACACTCATGGAGGAAAATATCAACAATTTCACCACCCAGAGGTAACCGCTTTGCTGTCTAGTCTCTCAGTCTCTGCACTCCATTTGCCAGGATAAGATTATCAATGATTTGGGGGGAGGGGCATGAAGCAATGCCATTGGGAGCACTGTCTCAGCCCTGAGCCACCGTGTCTAATGGCTTCACAGTGATCTGATGGGTGCAGACACCACACCAACACCTAAGCACAGTGGGTGTGGTGAGGGCTGAAGCACCCTCCTGCTCTCCCTCACTCCGGGGAAGCAGGTGCCATGTTGTGAGCTGCTCTGTGGAGATGTCCATGTGGCCCCAAATCCAGCCAGAGCCACAGGAGTGAGCTTGGAAGCAGATCCCCCAGCTTCCACATTGAGCCTTCCGGTGAGACCGCAGCCCTGGCTAACAGCTCAGCTGTACCCTCGTGAAAGACCTGGAGCCAGAACATCCAGCTAAGCTGCCCCCCAACCCAGATTCCTAATCCACACGAACCATGAAATAAATAAATAATTATATAAAATATTAAATAAAAAACATTATTTTAACCTGCTAAGTTTGGGGCTATTTGTCACAAGGCAATAAATAACTAATATAGCAGTTAAGGTTGCAAGTTTTGGGACCAGCCGGGCTCTCCGTTCAAAGCCTGGTTCAGCCACTTGCTCGCGCTGAGGCTCTGGGAAAGTGATATAATTTCTCTGAGTCTCCCTTTCCTCTCCCAGGGGATTAAATGGATTAAAGGTTAGCTGTCATTTTACAATGATTTCCTTATTGCTACTTGCCCATCAGCAGTGTAGGAGTGCACAGATTCCTGAATCTTTGCCAACACTGTGGTTTAGTATTAAAAAACTCGTATCTATCAATCAACCCATCTATCAATCATCTATCATACTGGATATGTCAAAGTGATAGGCCAAAAGAAAAGAAAAAAAATCTCACGGTATGGTTCTCTCCATCTGGCACAAGTGTGCCAAAAAAAGATTCAGCTCTGGCCAAGAAAATGCAGAGCTGGTAACTCCGATTTAGTCACATCTGTCTTGGTTTTTCATCATGCCTCCATATCCATGCTTGTAAAATGGGAGTTAAGCCACTCCCCGCCTAATGGAAGCATAAACGAAGAGCTTTCACATGAACTGTTCCTTCTGAGACAAGAAATGTGCAAAGCAGGGAGGACACCAGTACCACCCCCACTTTCCCGAAGAGAAACGGAGGCTCACATCCTGCCCACTGGTCAGGCTCACTTGGTGAAATGGGGCCCAGTAGTAGGAGTCTTGACCCACTGCTCTTTCCTGGTTTTCTCCTTGGGAAGGCTCCAACGTCCGTGAGAATGACCTGCAAAGGCGGAGCCACGCTCTCTCATCACTGGTGTATCCTCAGTGCCTGGCACAGTGCTCGGCACCCAGCAGGTGCTCCATAGTACTAGCTAGGGAGGACTCTCCCTCCTGCTTGGAGCACCCCATACCTGCACCATTGGTCAGGTTTCGGTTTATTTTTAACATAATAATGGGTCAGCATTAATATGCTTCTCTTATAATTGTGTAAAACAAAACAAAACCTCAAAACCTAACTCCTCAAGGCTACGGAGGTCAAGAACAAGGGAAGGCAGGAACTGTCACAGACCAGAGGAGATGACGTGACAACGCAGTGCGCTGGGGGAACTGGGGCTGGATCCTGGGATCCAGAAAGAGGCGTCAAGGGAAAGGCTGGTAAAATCCAAAGAGAAGTCTGGAGTTTGGTTAACAGTAAAATATAAGGCCAGCTTCTTAGTTTTCGACAAATGCATCCCAGCGATGTAAGATTTTAACTGTGGGGGACATTGCGGCACAGGGGACCTCTCTGGACTAGCTTAGTAATTTCTCTGCACTTGTAAAATCAGCCCAAGTTAAAAGGTTTATTTTAAAACAAAACCTGCTAATACTCCTGCGGGAGAGAGAACACGCCTGCTCTTTATCCTACCCAGGGTATAAACACCTGCATTCTACATGCGAACCAAGGCCACAGCCAGCACTTTGTCTTCAGAAGGCAGACGAGACCAATAAGAAAAGGACACAACGATAACAAGCACGGGGCTCTGAGAGAACTGGGACAGGCTTGGTGGGGGGGATGTAGGGTTCCCCTAAGGGGGTTACCACTAGCCCCTCTTTCCCCCAGAGCCCCAGGGAGGCACATGGGGGAGGGATGATAACCCAGTGTTTGCAGCTAGACTGACTTCGCTTCTCTGAGGCTCGGCTTTCTCACCTGCAAAATGGGATTCATGCGTGCCTTCCGGTGGGGCCACTGGGAAGGAGGTCTCACGGGATCCTGCAAGCTGATGAGGCTGGCCTGGCCGAGCTGCCTGCACTCAGCGAGGCAGAGAGAAACAGAAGCCCCGGAGAGACGGAGAGACGTGGCCGTGGAGTGGGCGGTGCTGCAGGCCAGCTGGGGGTGGGTGGGTGCCCGCGAGGGAGAGTGCGGTGGGGGTAGCCGCCTCCTATCCAGTACCCTGGAAGCCCACTTGGCCTTTGGGTCAATCACAGGGATACTTGTAGCCTTCTTGTTTTCTTGGCAGCAAGCTCAGCTATGTGTTTTCCCCAACAGTCCCTGTGAGGACAGGCCGGACCCTTCCGGCTGCTGGGGCTGCCGCTCCAGGCAAGCAACGTGGCTCCAGGCCGGATCAGCTTCCTGTCCACCACAGAGCTGTTCGTTCGGGGACAGGAGTGCACGGCTGAGACGGGAGATGGAGGGGGGTGATGGGGACAGTTTTAGTGTGTGTGAGGGGGAGACAGCCCCAGAAATACCGGCTGGCCAGCCCCTTAACCCCCAAGGGCTCTCCCAGTCCAAGTATCCCCAGTCTGGATTGTGTTTCCCATCAGGACCAGTTGTTGCCAAGACCCCCCTCCACGGCTTACTGGGTGCGAGCAGGCTGTAGTTGTGCTGGAAGGTGCAGGCCAACCGCCGGCTGAGCAACATGAAGGCCATGATCCTCTCCTCCAGGAACAGAGGCCCCCTTCACACGCTTCCACCCTGGAAGAAACCAGAAATGCACAGTCAGGCCAGCCAAGAACACTTCCCTGCCATTTCCCATGTAGTTTCTTCTGACATCACATCCTTTGCTTTCATACTGGGGATACACTTTAAAAACCGAAGGCCGGGGGCACCTGGCTGGCTCAATTGGAGGAGCATGTGAATCTTGATCTCTGGGTCGTGGGTTTGAGACCCATGTTAGTTGTAGAGATTCCTTCAATAAAAGTGTTTTCATTTGACCTTGACCACACCCCAGGCAGGATCACTGTGCACATTTTCTAGGTGGAAAACCAGAGCAAGGGGACAGAGCTGGCTTGAGATCCCTCTGCAGGCAAGCTGACCAGCTCGGTGCATCATCCACAGGGGACAAGCCAGCCCAATCTGTGAGATGGGAGGGCTCAGATGGAAGATTCAGAGCAGATGCAGTGGCCGCACAACACGGGAGGCTGGGAGCCCTGCTGCCCTGTCCCCACACTGAACACTGGTCCCCAGCACTGTCTGGGAATCCCAGGACCCCATGCAGTACCTGGTGGCCCGTTTTGGGGAGTGCATATTTCCAGTGTGACCAACCTTCTCAAGTTTGCTGGAGATGGAGGGGGTTCCCTGGATGTGGAACTTCGCTTTGGAACCCAGGGAGTGAGGGTTCTCAGCTCCCGTGCCCCAGACCCCTCCCAAGTCCTGCTCTCCCTGGCTAGACCTGCCAGTTGCCCATTGCTTTGTGGGCCTGGAACAACAGCCCCCCCACCTTGTTTTCTTTTTATCACCTCCCCCACCCCCTCCCCAGGCCACCATTCAAGTGTGTTCCCCCTGCATCTTTTGGTTTGTGGGTTTTCTTGCTAAATCCCTGCTTTGTTATCTGGAGTGTGTATTTTCGGTTATATTGTGCTGGATCTCAGAACAATGATGGAGCCATTCACGTCTCACAACTTCTGGACCCTGTTTCCTGAGTCCTTTCTGCATGCTGCACGCTGTGCTAAGCTCTTTGCATAGGGCACTATTAATATTCATTATTGTTATGAATGCGCACAATACTTTGTGGTCCCCTCTTTACAGATGAGGACACTGAGGCACAGAGAGGTTAATGGTGGATCTGAAAACAGATCTGTCTGACCCCAGAGTCACTGAGTCCTAACACTTCATAGATGTCCATCCATTCACGCTGCAACAAAACACAGAGGAAGCGCCAACTAGGGGTGGCTGCAGGCTTAGCAGCACGGGTGAGGACTTGGGCGGATGTCTGGCACCAAGCTCAGGATGATGTGTTGGCAGTGCTCCCAACCCAGTACCCCAGAGCTAATGGGACGTGGAGCTGTATTATTAGAAGCAGAGACTAAACAAAGGAGGGTGGTGTTGGCACTGGTTTAAGGATTCACTCATTCCATGAATATTCATGGTGCACCTACTATGTGTCCCCCTCACCCTCTCCCCCCTGTGGGCACTGGGCACAGGGCACAGGGATCAGTCAAGTGCAGTGCTTGCCTTCCAAGCATGACCATGTCCTGAGCACCTAGAGGTGCTGCAGATACCACCCTGTTTCATCCCCAGAGCCCCAGGAGATGAATGGCTACGTCATTATCCACTCTTCACAGATGAGGCAACTGAGGTGCTCCTGGGAAGTGGGTGCAGGAGGTAGCTTTGGGGTGTCCGTTCAGCACACCGTGCCTCCCCGCTCTTGGAAACTTCCTCCTCTGTCTACAGGGGTGCAGACCCGGCAGCCCTGTCCGTGCTGTGTGACCCCCCTGGCCGCAGCTGACTGGACGGGGACAGGCCAGAGTCCTGGGAGCTGTGGGGTCGCACCTCCTACCCCAGGAGAGGAGCCGGCATGCAGAACAGTGTGCAACAGAGAAGCAGCTGCAAGAGAGGACGGAGGTCCTGGACACAGAGGCTCCCTGGTTCCACCTCAAGCCTGCAGCCCAGCCTGGCCATGAGTGCACCACTCACTTCTGAACCTGTTGGGGCCAACCTGAGTCCCCCATATCCCTGGGGGTGAGCCGGTACGGCAGGGGGAGGGCCAGGAGTGTCAGGATCATAGATGTCTCTCCAAATGGAAGGACCGAGGGAGAAGTGTTCCCATCCCACTGGTCCAGAAGAAAGCTCCCTCCACCTTCCTTTTCGCCCCCCGCCCCCTTTTAGCTTGCTTGAGTATCTGGGTTTCTTTTGCTTACAGAGTCCAGCTAATAGCACAGTTAGAGAATCAGACTGGGCCCCACATCTTGGGAGTGCACTGGGAGTGCCTGCCTAGGGCTCTCCTCCTCAGCCACCACCCAGCATGTGCAGGGTGGCTAAGGATAAAGTCTCTCCTGGTGGGGGCTCTGGGAGGCGTCCCAGGAGGAAGTGACTGTAGTCTGCGGGGTACGGTTCTGAAGGGCACTTTATCCCCCTCAATGTGCCCAGCCACCCAGTGCGGAGGGAGATGAGGACATGGAATTTCGGAGGGGTTATGTATTTGGCCTTGGTTACGGGAATGCCTGGGACTGTCTGAGCCCAAAGCCCTTCATGACAACATCGATTAACTCAGCGAATAACAAAACACCTCACCATAGTAGATACTGGGGCTTGATGAATACAAATGATCTAGTTCAGAGAGGAAATTTTGTTGCCTTTCAGCAGAGGAAATGTTATTGAGGAGAGCATGGGTCTGGAACATGCGACCATAAATTAACTGAGAAACCATACTCTTTCCTTGATAACTCAATGTTTTTTTGTTTTTGTTTTTTAATCTATTCCAGCAGCATATCCAACTCAAAGCAAGCCTGTTCATTTAGCAGCACAGTGACTATGCAGAACCAGCGGCTGCTGTCTCTCATTTAAAACCATTTGTCTCAAACTTAAGACTCCACACAATTTAATTTCCATTAAACATGTGTTTGAAAATGCGAGAATCTCGGAGAATGCGCATATTAACATCTGAATGCTCTGCAAAAGTGAGAGTCACACCTGCACACTTTCAATTACAAAATGTCACAATGGGAAATACATGGCGGTGACATTTTGGTGGCCTGCAGTTGAAATTGACCTTATAACAAAACCTGATCTCTATCAGACGTGAATTCTTAGCACAATATGCTTCCAACAATCAGAAGAGTTGATGTCATGTGCTCACTTTCTCTAGCCCACTAATTCAATCAACAAAAATTAATTAGGTGCCTGTTACAGGCAAGGCACTGCATTATGTAGGTATTGAGATGGGTAAAAGGCTCCTCTCTTTCTGAAGCTCATAATTTAGTGGCAGAGGGACGAGGGGAGAGAATAGGAGAATTTAATGCACTAGGCTGCTTTCCCCTTCATGTCAATAAATCCTTAAGATAACCGGGCAAGCTATGTATATAAAAATTTTCCAGTTCACTGTCAACGAGTAATTCTGTACCAGACAGGGTGAAATCATGACTTCTGCTGGTATGAATACGCAAGGTGCTGTGGAAACGCAGACAGAGATTCATTCTGGCGGGGCTTACGATGCCAGTGAGGTGTCACATGAGCTGCACCTTCAAAGGTGAGCAGATTTTCGGAAGCCACAGAGGAAAGGGGAGGTACCTCCAGCAAATGCTCAGGGGTGATGAGATGCAGAATGGGCAAGAGTCGGGGACACGGCGAGGGCGGCCAGGACACGAAATCACAGGGGAAGGGAAGGTGGAAGAGAAGAGGATGTACAGGGTCGGCTGGAGACACCCTCAGTGTGTGTGGGGGGGTCCAGCTCTTCCATCTTATTCAGAAGGGTCCTGCTCAGCCAGGTCCGGCGGAGGGGTGCACGGAACAAGCCACATGTCAATGAGATGCTGGGGTCACTGTGAGCTGAGGAGGGGGGCTCCCAAGGCATGTTGGAGGGCACCTACGGGGTGAGGGTTGAGAGGGAGGAAGGAGCCAGAGACCAGCTTCTAAATCCCTAGCCTTTAAGACTTATGGGTTCCTTGAAAAGTTGAACATAGCATTACCACACAGCTCAGCAATTCCGCTCCTTTTGTTGTTGTTGGTTTTTTTTTAGCAGGCTCCATGCCCAGTGCAGAGCCCAGTGCGGGGCTCGAACTCACAACCATGAGATCAAGACCCGAGCTGAGACCAAGAGTCAGATGCTCAATTGACTGAGCCACCCAAGCGCCCCCAACAATCCACTCCTAAGTGTACACCCCAAAGAATGCAAAATAGGAGCTCAAACAGATACATGTACACACACGTTGATATCAGCACCATCCACAATACCAAAGATGGAAGCCACCCAAGTGTACATCAGTGGCTGAATGGGTAAGCCACATGGGGTCTGTCCACACCACAGGGTCCTTCATAATAAGGAATGACGTGCTGATATATGCTACAAAGTGGATGAACCGCAAAAACATGATGCTCAGTGCAAGAATCCAGACACGAAGGGCCACACACAGCTTCCATTTGTATGGAATGTCTAGGACAGGCACGGCCAAAGAGACAGAAAGCAAGTGAGTGGTTGCAAGAACTGGGGAGAGGGGCCAGTGGGGATGACTGTCTAATGGGGTTTCTGTTCGGGATGACGAGAAAGTTCTGGAGCTGGTGGCGATGTCTGCCTCAATGTGCCTGAATGTGCCAAAGGCACCGAGTTATTCACTTACAATGGTTCTTGGGTAATCTTGTTTTATGTGAATTTGACTGCAATAAAAAAATAAAAGCAAACAAGAGAATTACGGAGCTGGCCCTCCCCTTTTAGAAATGGGAGACAAGACAAGGGTTTGAGGACATGCAGGCCTGCGTTTGAGTGCCTGCCTGCTACAGTTGTCATTTACCCTGCTTGATTCAGTCATTCCCTTAGCAGAAACCACTGCGCCCCGCCATATGCCAGGGCTGTGTGTAGGTGCCGGTGATGAACCAGTGACCAAGATCAAGATTAAATAGAGCTGTGATAGATTAGTGATGTCTGTCATGGGCCCTGTAATAGACACTACAGATATGTGTGCAATGCCTGGAGCCTGGGCTTCAGTTCTAAAGCTCACTGTCTTATGTAACTAACAGAGCAGAACTTACAAAAACACTCTGAGCCTCAGAGTCCTTATTTACGGCACGGGGAGGGCGATGCCTCTCTTACTGGCTGCGCTGGGAATTAGGCAACTGATGTGAACAGCCTGGCGGATCATAGGCTCTTCAGACATTTGAGTTTCCTCTGTCTCTGACTTGTCCCTCCCTTTTGTATTCTCGGCCAATGATGCAGTGCTTGATTCTAGAGCTCTGTGGTCTGAGGTCCATGGAGGTTTCTGGGGTTACCAAGGAAAGGGGCCCAACAGAAGGCAGACTCTTTCTGGGGACATGCTCTGGAGCCTCTCAGATGCAAGGCAGTTACAAAGGAAGGCTCCCCTTCCCCCCCACAGTGATGTAGGGAGCTGGGTGCCCAGGGGTCCCGCTTGGGGGCAAGGCCCTAAACCGCTCTGGCACAAACTGCATCATCTCACCTGGACTGGAGCACTGATACCCTCGGTGCTCTCCTGGCTTTCTCTCTTGCTTTCCTTCCATTATTTTCTACTTGGTCCCCAACCTTTTTAAGGATAATTCATCTCACATCACTTTCCTGCCTGAAACACTCCAATCACACTCAGAAAAATGCAAACCCCAAGAGAGAGGGGATCAGGCTTTTCTTGTTCTCCAGGGTACCCAGAGCTCAGCGCAGTTCCCGGGTCAATTTATGCAGTGAGTGAACTCAACACGTCTGAGCTGTGAAACGGGGACAGCAACACCTGCCTTTTAAAAAGGTCCATCAGAGGACTCATGAAAATTAGTGTGCGGGTCTGAAATTTGTGTTAAAACAACAATTTAACAATAATATTCCCCTCTGCCCAAGTCTGGAATCATTGTGTACGTGACTGTTCACCACAGCCCTTGCTTGGCTCAGGAGCCAAAGCCATGTGCCTCTCCTGGCCTCAGTTTCCCCTCATGTTGGATCACATAGTTTCCATGGCCCCTTCTGACCCCGAGAACCATCTGGCCTGCATGCCGAGAGGCCCACTGCATTGCCCCCGAGATGGTGTGAGCATCTATGTCTCTGCTCTGTCTCCCACGCCCTGTGCGATCTGCACATCTGGAGACAGATATCAGTCTGGTGTCAAAGGCAGGCTAGCATCACAGAGGGATGTCATTCCTTGACATGATCAGAACTGAAAGGGAAATTTAAACCAACATAAACTAAATAGAATAGGATCTATCCGAGCGCATGGCGGGCGAGGGTAATTTTTGTCTGAGGCATGCAGGACACCTGCAAGAAATGCTGTCTCTTACTGTGTGTCTCGGTCAAAACAAGTTGCAAACCCTGGTGCAACCAGACAGTGAGCCCTCCAGGCCCACCCACCTCTCCCCAGCCCCTTTTCTTTAATTAAAATGTTAATTACTTCTCTCTGCTCCCTCTTATCTGCCTCGTATGCGTATGCGTGCATTCGTATGCTTGCATTCGGAGGGTGTGATGGGATGGGGCGAGGCCAGGGCAGTGTTTAAATCAATGGGGTAGGGGAATTCAGGGAAAGGGCCCCCCCAAGAAAAAATGCCCTGGAGGAAGAAGAAAAGTCATCAAAGCATTGGCAGCTGTTTATTGCTCACTTGCTACATACGATGTACCTTCACGTCTAATTTCAGCCTTCTGCAGGATGGCAGGCTCAGAAGGTTGATGGGCTCTTCAAGGGTCTCCGAGCTCAGAGCCAGCCGTTCTTACCCTTGGCTGCGTGTGAGAATTTCCAGGAGCATAACACCTATGGCGGGCTCCACCCAGCACAACTAAACCAGAGTCTCACGGGTGTGACATGGGCACTGGTGAAGCCCCCGAGGGGAGGCTGAGAACTACTGTCTTTAGAGGTGGATGGTGGACCCTGCACTTGATCCAGGACTGCATGATCCCCATCTCTCTGGAAATGAAGGGTTTCTGACTTTGAGAGTTAAACATCTCAAAAATACAGGGAGAAAGCAGCCCATGGTGGCCGTTTGTAGAGGTCGGGTGCAGGGTGCTGAATGTGAAACCAGACTCCTTTACTTGCTGTGTGACCTTCGGCGTGTTAAACAACCTCTCTGTGCCCCTTTCCCTCATCTGTAAAATGGGGATAATACCCCTTTGAACCTAACTCATGGGCTAGCAGAGTGTGAACTGAGACATGAGACTTGGGTCCCTGCTGTATCCCCAGCCCCAGAGCAGTGCCTGGCTACAAACAATCATTGAATAAATAGTTAAGTGCTCCATAAATGTCCTGAAGATGGTGTCTGACTCACCTTTCCACTACGCTGCCTCGCAGGCCCCATGAACACAAAATCTCTGCATGAGTCATTGGCTAGAAATGGACCCCCAGGCCTCTCTGGGGCCCCAAAAGATGCTCTGTCTCTCATTCTCATATCTGCTCTGCAGGCCGAGACAAAAGAGCTGGCTGAGGCCTGGGACGTTCCTTTCCCATCTGCAGCCCCGGCTGTCTGTTGGCTTTTCTGCAGACTCAATGGGACACAATGACACACATAGCCAAGTGCGCCTCTGTTGTCAGGGCCAAGGGTCGCCATGGCAACCAACAAAGCCAGAGCCCTGGGCCTGTGCAGATGGCTAGCAGGGCCCCATTCACGGGGCTGTGATGGATGGCGCTGGGACAGAAGGCTTTATTTCGGACCTGGCTTCCCTCCTCCAGTGCCAGATCCTCAGCCTCCCCTGGCTGTCCCCACAGCATGGGCCCCAGCCCTCCCTCCCTGCATGCATGATGTTCTATGACTGGCCTCTTGCAGCAACATGCAATCAGTGGTGACTCGTACAAGGGGAGGGCGATACTGTTCTTGGAAACAGGCAAATGTTGACTTCTACGAAAGGCAGAGTCGCAGCTGAGAAAGTCACATGAGTCAGAAATGGGGTCCAGAGGTGCCATATTCTAGCTTGATGATTCTGGACCTGTTGCACAACTCACCAGGGCCACAGGTTCCCCATCTGTGAAATGGGAAGAATGAAAGCTACCCATGAGGCATGAGCGCTTTGGTGCTAGAAGGCAGGTGGGCCCTAGCCCGTGAACAGGGTAAAGGGGAAAAAGAACAGACAAGGCATCAAATGCAAGCCTTCTGAACGGGGAGACAGACAGCCTTTGTTCTGTGTGTAGCACGTATTCAGACAGAAACATTTGCAAATGGTTGAGTTAGTTTTGTATTTCTGATTCTACAAGGGGGGAGGATTGAAGGAACAGAATCCGGTTGGAAAGGATGCTTGTGCCAATGCGGAAGAAGCTACCCCAGGTTAAAGCTGCAGAAGGAAGGTCTGGTTCCACAGGTGTGTATGGAGCACCAGGGCTAAGCCCCCAAGATGCCATGCTAAACAAGGACATGTCCCACTTTGTTCTCAGGGAACTTGCAATCCTGTGGGAGGGCCAACAACGAATAGGTGATTGGAGGAGGTACATTTCCCTTTCAGAGAAAACAAATCATTTTAAGGACTCCAGGAACTGCTAAGGGTGCAAATACTACAGCAGATAACAAAGGAGCCAATTTCTTCCCTTCAAGTTCTGCAAGGCAGGTGACTTGGAAACACTGTTGCTCATTCGAGTTACGAGATGTGCCTGACCACGTCCCTTGGAGATGTCTTCACTTTTCAATAATTCAAAGGATTGTTCATTTCTGTGTGCATGCAGAGATCTGCTACAATTCAATGAACCCATAATGTCTACCATGTCAAGGCTCAAAACACTGTCTCGCTTGTTCCTGGAGGCAAATGGTACTATTCCCATTTTTCAGGTGGGGGAGAGGTTCAGAGAGGTTTTGCTACTTGCGAAAGGTCACACAGCTGAAGACAATGGAGCTGGGTGAGAACCAGGGCTGTGTCAGCTTGAGGGCTGAGACCTGGCCCCATTACCAGGATGGTGGCTTCAGTCCTTACCCAGAAATCTCATCAGACAACTCAGGCCAATACATACAATTTTCACAGGGACCAAGAACTTCAAACCAACAGTTGTCACTGTCTGCAGCCTTCCCAAGGACTCTAATCTTTTGGCCACAGGATCATCGGTAGGGGCCTACAATTGCCCTAACAATTCCAACCTCAGGCCACACTTGGACTTTTCCCTGTGCCCCAACACTTGTCCCTGCTGTCCCTTCCAGGGCGCAAAGGCCCCCATTCTACGAGGAGCCCCATGGAATGGAATGTCCTTTCAGAAGAAGAACTGGCATCTTTAGAACTCCTTAGTATTTAGGACAGCTCCAGGTAATGGAGAAATCTTGCTGAGTATTTTAAATATTTTTATTTACTTGACAAAGAAAGACAGCGAGAGAAGGAACACAAGCAGGGGGAGTGGGAGAGGAAGAAACAGGCTTCCCGCTGAGCAGAGAGCCCGATGTGGGGCTCGATCCCAGGACTCTGGGATCATGACCTGAGCCAATGGCAGATAGATGCTTAACGACTGAGCCACCCAGGCGCCCCTTGCTGAGTATTTTAAATATGAATCTGTGAAAAAGAATTTGTCCACCATTTCTTGTTTCCTAATTTTTCTGGCTAACTCTTTAAACATTTTGGTGCAGGTGAGCCCGTGGAGGGCAGGTCCAAGGATGTGGTCAGATAAAGCACCCTGATCCATCACCTTCTGTAAAGACTATTCCAATCACACACAGGCAGGCTCACCCTTGCTCTGGATCTGACCATGGCGGTCATCAGTCACATGGCCGTGGCCAAACAGGCAGGCCTTCTGAATGGGAGACTTCAAAAATCCTCATGCCCAGCCCTACCTCCCCATCTGGTAGCTTGTTTTTCCGAGACAGAACACATAATCTGTTCACATAGGGAGCACTCAGAGTCATCCCATGGGACGTTTGAGGGCAGATGGCGGGAGCTGTTAACCGCGAAGCTTACAGTGCCTTGTTTAGCTTATTTTGCAAAAGGAGTGGGGCCTTTGGAGGACAAAAATGTGGCACCAAAGAGAGAGCTCGGATTCAAGCCTGGGGAAGAAGGCTTATCGGCTTTCGAGGCCAGAAAAGTGTCACTTTTGTCCAAAAACAAGCCAACAAAAACAACTTGCTTTGTCTACACAGAGCCAAACATCCGGAGTGGATAAAATTGTGATGGAATGTATCCTGGGCTGGCACCCTCAATGGCAGAGAAAGCCATCTAGGTGTCCCAGTGTCCCTGGTGCCTTGACTTCCATCAGGAGGCTTCTCCACCTTCCACCCCTTAAGAGAAGTGCCTCTAGGGGCGCCTGGGTGGCTCAGTCGTTAAGTGTCTGCCTTCGGCTCAGGTCATGATCCCAGGGTCCTGGGATGGAGCCCCGCATCGGGCTCCCTGCTCCGCGGGAAGCCTGTTTCTTCCTCTCCCACTCCCCCTGCTTGTGTTCCCTCTCTTGCTGTGTCTCTCTCTGTCAAATAAATAAATAAAAATCTTTAAAAAGAAAAAAAAGAGAAGTGCCTCTGTTTTATGACTTTTTTTTTTTTTTAGGATTTATTTATTTGAGAGAGAGAGCATGCGAGTGGGGGAAAGGGCTGAGGGAGAAAGAATCTCAAGCAGACTCCCCACTGAGCATGGAGCCTGACAAGGGGCTCGACCCCATGACCTTGGGATCATGACCTGAGCCGAAATCAAGAGTCGGATGCTCAACCAACTGAGCCACCCAGGTGCCCGTTTTATGACTTTTTGATACCTTTACAGGAAAACAAACTTGCTAAGTGAAAAGCTAATCTCTAAAATGATACTCCTTGAGACGTACAAAAACCTTGGTCATCCTCCAGGGGGAAAGAGAAGGGTTGGGGGAACAGCTACATAATGCAGCTACCTAGTCCCTCTTCTACTTGAACATTCCCTGGCTCCCACTGCCCCCAGAATTAAGCCCAGCTGCTTGGCCAGGTACACGGTCGCCCCTCCCTGCCCTGTTGACACTGACTTGCTCATACTCTGCTCTATCTTGCCTCCAGGTCATCCATCACCCATGTGCTATTATCTGTTGAAATGTCTTTCCTGTGCAACCCCCACCTCCTGTTTATATTCCTGTAACTCTTGTGTGCTTTTCCATAGTGCACCTCTGGCCACCTCTACCAGGAAGCCTTCCTGATTCACCAATTCAGGGTTAGATGTCACTCATCTGGATTTCTCCAGCAATCCTAACTTCATTTTTTTAATGAAAATGTTCACACACTCAGGGTAAACCTGGCTGTACCCACCACCTCGTTTCAACACCTGCTAGCATTTGCCATGTGTACGTTATCTATAAACTTATATGCATATTCTTTTCCAGTTCACCTATAATGTGACAATCTCTGTCTCTCCCTTTAGCCAGGGAAATTCATTCATTCATTCATTCATTCATTCATTCATTCATTCATGGATTCATTGTCAGGCATTTCCTGATCTCCTACTGCCTGAAGACGCAATACTAAACCCTAAGGACCCAGGTGGGGGTGGGAACAAGAACCAATGCAGCAGAGTCTCTGCCTTCAGTTCCAATGGAAGGAACAGGCAATAAATAATTTCACATTATGATGAGGATCATGAGCGTCACTTGACAGTAGGCGACTGATTTGGCTCAGCAGCCCACATCACACAGGGAAGGCTCAACAAACATGCTGCACTCCACGGAGCTCAGTGCTCTGACCGTGGGGTCCCAGTCAGTCTTGGTCACTATGGCAAGGGGGACAGAGAGGGGGACCAAGATGACTGGGGATCCATCCATCTGCTCAGGACTGAGACCACCCCCCGCTTTCACAGCTGGCTCTCAGGATAGCTTTTCAAGCATGTAAACATCTGGCTCACAACATCAGAGAGCCGTGAGAGAATTTATAAATACTCCCTGTCTACATTCTTTCCTGATCACTCTGAAGAGCTATAACATCAAGGTGGGGAAAGAAACACTACACAAACAAAGAAAACACAAGAGGCTGGTTCCAGCCCCTTGGTGTGGACTCCGGAGGCTCAGTGTTTAAGGGTCAGGGGCCTGCCCTGTGTCACACAGCTCAGAAGCCACAGGACCAGGCTTCAAACCCAGATCTGCGAGACTGTGTGGCTGGTTCCGTTCTGCCTCCCTGCACAGAGAAGGTAAGTAAAGGGCCCAGGTTCACCCGACAAAGAAGGGTCAGTGATCTGGGATTTTAATTCCTGAGTTAGTTCTTCTGATTCCAAGTTCAGTGTTCCTTCTGTCCACTGGGTGCCTTGCAAATATATTTAAGCCACTCGACAAACTCTTGGAGGTATAAAAATCAGTACCTTGGGGCATTTCAAGAAGGAAGGGAAGAGGAAAAAAAGGCTGCCCAGCAGCAATGACCCCACCAGAGAGAGAGGTGCCGGATGGATTTTGTGGGGAGACGTGGGTCTAAGCTAGAGCATCAGGGCTGGAGTCTGGTTTAAAAAAAAACAAAAACGCTGGAAATTGATCCACTGGGCTGTCATCTGCTGGCTGGTTTGGTTTAGTCATGATGGAGCAGCAGGTAATCTGGTCGAAGGCAGCGCCGTCCAACAGAAATATAATGTGAGCCTCAAATGAGACCCATATAAGTCGTTTTATACTTTCTAGAGGCCATGCTAAACCAGTAAAATCAGGGGTGCCTGGCTGGCTCAGTCGGTGGAGCATGCAACTCTTGATCTCAGGGTTGTGGGTTCGAGCCCCATGTTGGGTGTAGAGATGACTTAAACATAGAATCTTAAAAAAAGTCAAAACTGGTGAAATCTAGTAATCTTATTTAACCCAACATACCTAAAAATATAATCATCTCAATATGTAATCAATATGATTATTAAGATATTTTACCTTCCTTTTTTTTTTTTTGGTACGACATCTTCAAAACCCAGTATAAATTTTGCACCCTCGGCACATCTCTATCTGGATGAGTCTCATCTAGGGTGCTTGACTGTCACATGTGGGGAGCGGCCACTGTGCTGGACACTGGAGACTGACCCATGGTGTCGGGGCTGGGCTGGGCCTGAAGTAATGGACGTGCCTGACTGGGCCTGTCAGAGCTGTGATGCGGTGACAGGGAGTTTAGTCTAAGAGCTGCTGTGCAGACAGGACTGGCGAGGTGATTTGTGGGACCCAGTGCAAAAGTGAATATTTGAAGCCCCTTGTTGAGAAATGATTAAGAACTTCAAGACAGTGACAGTAGAGCATTATACCAAGCATGGGGAGGGCCCCTGGTGAGCGCAGGCCCTGTGTGACCACATGGGTCACAAGCCCGGGAGGCCGGTCCTGGGTGCAGACGAGAAAGACTCTTCCTGTGCATCCATCCCAGGTGCCGGGACAGCACTAACAAGTGTAACCAGCAACAGCAACTACAAACATCTACCGATCGCCATCTCTGGGCCAAGCCCTGTGCTAAGCTCCTTTTTTTTTTTTTTTTTTTAAGATTTTATTTATTTTTTTGTCAGAGAAAGAGAGCACAAGCAGTGGGAGCGGCAGGCAGAGCAGGTAGAGGGAGAAGCAGACTCTCTGCCAAGTAAGGAGCCCGATGTGGGACTCGATCCCAGAACCCTGGGATCATGACCTGAGCCGAAGGCAGACGCTTAACTGACTGAGCTACCCAGGTGCCCCTGTGCTAAGCTCTTTACGTATGATATAGCACTTTCAATTTTCTGAACAATCCTTATAAGTAGTATTACTCTCCATTAACAAAACAAACAAAACAACAGAACAAGAACATTCCATATACCCTCAGCACAAGTGATCTGAGACACACGTATGCCAAGCGCAGGTAATTTCTCACTGACACAATGCTACTACCTAAGAGCCCACATTCAAGTTGGCCCTCTTGTCCCTGAAATGTCTTTCGTAGCTGTTCTCTGTGTTCCCGGCGCCACCACAGGACCGCGCGGCTGTGTCTGCTCACGGGGCTCCTTGGTCTCTTTTAACCTGGAACCCCATTTTAGCCGTTATGCCTTTTATGACACAGGTACTGTAAGAGTCCAGCCTGCTTGCTCTGTACGTATTTGTCTTAATCAATATTTTTCTTTCTTTATTCATTTGACAGAGAGACACAACAAGAGAGGGAACACAAGCAGGGGGAGTGGGAGAGGGAGAAACAGGCTTCCCTCTGAGCAGGGAGCCCGATGTGGGGCTTGATCCCAGGACCCTGGGATCATAACCTGAGCCGAAGGCAGACGCTTAACCATCTGAGCCACCCAGGTGTCCCTTAATCAATATTTTTCTTAAGGTCCTTGTAAAACAGGCTGCAGCTCGTGGGCACACGGAGAAAGGTCTGCAGGGTACGTAATGCCAGGGGTACAAGGTACTGGGGGCAGATGGGGGAGGGCGTACAGCACCAGCTCTACTCGAGTGGAAGTTAAAGATTCCCTGGAGGCAGGGACAGAGGAGGTTTAAAGGTGATGAGGGCTTCGGCAGGTGGACCAAGGGGGTGAAGCTGTTGCAAATGGAGGCCACGGTGTAGGGGGACAAGAATGCCATCCTGGAGGACGTTCAAGGGCAGCAGTCCTCTGAGGGTGAGGGAACCGCGCCAGGGGACCGGGGTCTGTCCCTCCTTGGCCTGCAGCCTTCCTGAGGCCGTGCCCGTCTCTGGCCCCGTCCTCTTCCCCAAGGCGCCCTGGGAGTGGCCAGGCTGCAGTCAGCATTCACCTAGAGCGGCTGGCCGCCAAGCCTCCCCAGTGTTCAGGGTCAGGCGAAGCACGGATTCCCTTCCCCGGGTGGTGTGGCCCCCGGCTCTCACACACTAACTACAAAACGGCAAGTCATCCAGATTCCCACATCTCACCCTGCAAGTGAAATTTTGCTTTCTAAACCTGCTTCCTTCTCGCCACCTCTCGGGGCACGGGCTGCTGCCATGGAAAAAAAACAAAAACAAAACAAAACTCAAAATGAACTTCTAATAGACCGCAGAAGTGTGAGATGTGAGGGGAGTCGCCATCCAAAGCTCCCTCCTACCTGCTCTTGGCATGGGCCATCTTGGCTGTCAAGCAAGAGATTCTCATGGCAAACTCCGGTCTCCTGGAGGGTGAAGCAAAGTGCCCCTGATGGCGACCCCCCCTCCCCCCGCCCCAGCCTTCCATTCCCGAGTTTCAAAGAGACAGGTGCATGTGCGTGTGTGCTGTTTGAGCCCTCAGAACGGAAAGGAAGGATTCATTTTAGCGCTTGAGCAAAAATACCTTTTCAAGGTGACCCTCACTTCATTTCCTGGGGACAGAAGGCAGACGCGTGTAGAAATGCTTCTGCAAGCCCGCAGGCAAAAACGAATCCCTTATCTGTCATTTTAATACCATTTTTGTTTATTTTGTTCCCACTTGATTTAAAAATTTTTTTTCTTCTCCCTCCCCCTCTGTTCCCACTTTAAAGGGGCTCATCCCACTGTGCTCCCTCCACTAAGTGTCCTTGAAAAATCTGTCATATACAGTTGTGTGTCCTTCAGACCAAAAGCCATACACGGGCGCACTTGCACACAAGTGCACAGGTACACACATGGGCACACACACTAGCGTAACAGCCACTGACACATGTTGAGACACACCTCCATACACCAGTAGGTACGTGCAAATACATATCAAGCACACACACACACACACACACACACACACACACAGGTCTTCACTCACAGTGCCTGGTAGTCAGGGTCTTGCAGCAAGGCCAGCTCCTGCCTGCTTAAAACGCCTCCTCTATGCCATTCTGCAGAGTCCCAGGGATGAGACAGGCTGGACTCATCCTAAGAGGTGCCTCCGGGTACCAGCTCCCCCTCGGGAGGATGCTCTGGACTTCCAGGCAGTCCCCGAAACATGGGCTCAGGTACAGGAGGGAGGAAAAGAGCCTCAGAACCAAAGGAGGTTTGGGCAACGGATGCTCTCAGCCAGTTCCCAGCAAGTGCTAAAGGCAGAGGGATGGAGAGGGGGTGAAGGATGAGGGAGGGAAGAGAGTGAGAGGCTGAGAGGTAGCTTCTCAAAGAGGTTTCAGGCAGAAACAGAAAGGAAAAGATCCACAGAGAAACAGACACACAGAGACTGAAAAAAAAAAAAAAAGAGAGAAACACACAGAGAAAAATAGAACATGGACTGTTTAAAAAGACGTTTTAAGCCCAGCTCAGTTGAGACCGGAAGGATGAGCCCCCTGACCTGGGACCTTCTGAAATAGGCTCTCTGCCAGCCCCCCACCTTCTCCTTCCAGGGGCATGTTCCTAGATATTTCTCTCATAGGCTCGGGACCCCTGGAGTACAAAGCAGTGATCCAAGGCTTGGGATTTCTCAATGCCCCGCCCCCTGCAGCTCTCCTATGGGGGAGGCACAGCAGATCCTGCCTGTGGTATGGCCTCAGACATGAAGGGGCTCTGAGGGGCGCCAAGTCATCTCCAAGACCCCTAGGGGCTAGAGGGGCATCTCTGGCTCTGACCATCCACGTGACCTCCTCTCTGGGTGGGGGGTTTGGGGCATCAATTACTCTAGCACCCCCCCCAAGTATAGCCCAAGCTGGGGTCAATGCCTGTCCACGGGGTGCTCAGGAGAGGAAGCGGGGATGGTTGGTTGCAAGATGGGGAGGGGAGAAGGAGGAAGGAGGGGGGACACAAAGCTTTTGGTCATGTGCTGCTCATCAGTTGCCATGACGATAGCAAGGGGGTGGGGGCACCCGGATGGGAGGCTGCAAGAGACATGTTGGTTCTAAATCACCGTGACAGTACTTCAGTTGAGCTATTACGCTGTTGCTGTGGCAACCAATGGGATCAAATCGCAAAGGAAATCTATAATTATTACAAGCCAGATACCAACGAACTTGGCGCAGTAATCAGCTCATTAGGGCAATTCAACGTTAAATCCAGGAGGGAGGTACGCCGACCCCCAGCCCCCACCTCTGGGAAGAATAAAGCCAAAGAAACCCTGTAAGGCAGATCTGTTGGTGCCACAGATGGGAACCCAGAAGGCTCTCTTGGCCAAATGAGGAATACATATTAAGTGAAACCACATGAAATTGCCAACATTTGACCATTGAAAAACATTTTCCATGAATTTACTGTAGCAATTTCCACCCTAGAGAAACACTGAATTTGACAGTGAATACCTGTATGCTGCCTCCACCCCCAGCTCCTGATGATCCCATTGTACCATGCTCACTTTATCACACATCTACCCTGCTATCCATCCGTTAATCCTCTCTGTTTCTGATGCATTTCAAAGTAAATTGCAGACATCGTGATGTGCCTTTCCCCCTCAAATACTTTAGCCTGCGTAAAACTAAGTATTTTGTCATTTTTGAACAACAGAGGCAGAAATTTCATATGGTTCAATCTAAACAGAATAGAGTCTAGATTTTGTCTGTCATCCATCTGCCCATCTGTCCATCCATCCATCTCTCTATCCATCCTTCTGACCATCTACCCACCCACCCATCCGTTTTCTCTTCCATTCATCCATCCACCTGTCTGTCTGTCCATCCATCCACCCATCCACCCACCCATCCACCTGTTTGTCCATCCATCTGTCCATCCATCCACCCACCCACCCATCCATCCATGTACTCCAGGGAGAGCTCATGCACACTCACAATTTCCACAAAAGATTCACCATCCCCAAATCTTCCTCCCTGGGCCAGTAGATACAGCCAACAGGATGTCCTGCATATTGAGCTCAGTAGGATCTCAGCTAAAACCATCGTTTTCCCTTCACATACTTACTCCCTTTCCTATGTGCAGCATCTCAGTAAACAGACCCGATTTGTTCAAGTTGGAAACCCGAGACCCATGCTTGGTTCCTCTGTCCGGTTACCTTCGCTCAGTACCACACTCTGGATTTGGCCTCCACTGTAGCTCTAGCCTCCACCCTCCCCTCTCTTGCTCTTCTCCTGGTTCAGGTACCCAGTGTCCTAGTTGGAGAGCTGCCCCAGCCTCCCAGCGGCCACCTCACCCTCCCTCTGCTTTTTCCACACTGACCTCCCATCATGAACTATCTGGGCATGCTGACAGTGTGGGGGAACGGGCACCTCACACATAGCTGGTGGGGCTATACATTTATACACATACCTTGGAGAGCATTTTTATCAAAATCTATAAACTTTTAAATGCACCAACCACTTTTTTGCAGCATCATTCTATTTGAGGGAATTTGCCTCATTGATATAAATGGAAAGCAACCTAAATGTCCATCACTAGGAACTGGCTAAATAAATTTTGGTGCATCCGTAACACAGAATAACATTCATCCGATAGAGAATGAGGTAGTGCTTTATGTACTGACAAGAGAAAGTGTTCAACCTATTAAGTTAAAGCACGTTGCAATGCAGCATGTAGGGGGCAAGGTCTCCTGTGTCCCCAGCAGCTTCTACACTTGGGTACCAGGTTGGTTTGAGACAGAAGTGGGTGCCAGTGCGTCCAGGGAGCACGGCTTCGTGAGCTGTGACAACACTGTTCTCCACCAGGCTGGAGACCAAGAGGCCAGGGGTGCCTTTCCTGACCTTCCAGTCTGCCTCAGTAACACACAGCACCACATCTGCTCTACCAGGCAAGGTTGCCCTGCACGCTGCTGGGCTGTATTAGGTGTTGGTCTTCTCTCTGGTTCAGGGGACGCCTGTGGACGCCTGTGGACACCATCTGACTGGAGGGGAAGTGAGACTGAAACCTGCCTCTGGAAGACTTTGCAAGTTTCTGGAAAGCACAAGGTTGGCAGGAGAACACCTGGTTTCCAGTTCCTGCTCCGACCCTGAAGGGCTCCTGGGCCTCTGTCTCTCCAGCTCTATGAGGGGCTGACTATACCTCCCGGGGTCGTTCTGAAAGGTCAAACGTGGCGATGGGGGTGAAAACAGCATGCCAAGGTCAGCTTGCTAAACCACTGAAAGGTAGTTATGAATGCATCTTCAGGGCGTACTCAGCCACCTTGGAATGCTAAGCCCACCGAGCAAGTATTTCTGTCTGAGCACCTATCCTGTGCTGAGGACACAGCTCAGCACTTCACAAACAGTTTCATTTAAGCCTCAAAACTCTTTGGTGGTAGGGATTTTTGCTCCCACTTTGCAGATGAGAAAGCTGAGGTGCACAGAGGTTAAGGGACTTCCCTAGTAGCATCCAGAGCATGGTGCTACCCAGATTAAGTCCCTAAATCTTTCTTCCTTCTTTTTTTAAATAAAAATTTATTTATTTATTTATTTGAGAGAGAGAGCGTGTGCATGAGTGGTGGTGGGGGGACAGAGGGACAGGGATAAGCAGACTCCCCACTGAGTGGGGAGCCCTACGTGGGGCTTAATCCCAGGACCCTGAGATCATGACCTGAGCCAAAGCCAGACACTTCACCGACTCAGCCACCCAGGTGCCCCAAGCCCCTAAATCCTTCTGGCTATAAAGTCCATGGTTTTCCCATTTCTTAATCATTCCTGCTTCTTAAGTCATGCCTTTAGATCACTGCTGTCAAAAAGAAATATAAATGCAAGACACAGAAGGAATTTAAAATTTTCTAGTGGCTATATTACCCAAAAAAGGGGAACAGATGAAATTAATGTTAGTTGTATGTTCTATTCAACTTCATATATCAAAAAATCATCATTTCAGAAAATAATCAACATGAAAACTAATCAATGAGATTTTAGTATCTTTGGTCCTGCTACATCTTGGAAATCCCATGTGTATTTTATGCTTGCAGCACCCGTCAGTGCAGACGAGCCACATTTCGGGTGGTCAGGAGCCACATGTGGCTTCCTGGAGAAGGCAGCTTAGTTTATACACTCCTGAAATGAATCCAAACCTTAATGATATTGTCCATCATTTACTAAGTACCTGCTATATGCCTGGCCCTGTTCTGACTAATTATTTCACATATATGAGTTCACTTATTCTCACAACTCTGGGAAGCAGGCACTCTTACGAGCTACAGAGGAGAAACATGTAGCTCAGGTAGTTTAGGGAACATGCCCAAGATCATAGAGCTAATTACCTACCCAAAGAGCTGGAGTTTGAACCGAAGTTCATCCAGAAACCTAGCCCCTCACAGAGCCACCAACGGATGCCAAATATCCCATTTCAACATGTCAGTCACACGGGTCTGTAAAAATTAAACTCCTGAGAGGAGGATTTGACTTGTGGCACTTAATTTTAAACAATCTGATTAATCAATACATAAGATCATTTAAGCATTAGCTAAAAAGTCTGCAACTTGCTCTGAACTTTGTACCTGCGTGGGATCTTAAGAAATGATAATAAACCAGACAATGAATGCCTCCACCCGTGGGCCTCCTTTTGTCTTGATGGGATGTGAATTAGAGGGACCAGTCAAGTCCAGCATCTACCCCCTCAGAGCATCTCCCTGTTGGACACAGTGGTGGCTTCGTTCCTTTGTGGGATCGCATGTGGGAAGGCGGGCTGGCTCTCACTTGCCCCTCCTGTTTGGGCCAAATCTGACCTGTGACATGCAAGAACTGGCTGTGTCTCACTGGGGATGGGGATGCTGACACTCGTTCTGGGATGATCCTGGCCAGAGCTGAGAGATACGTGCCCCGGAGCTGCCAACATCCCTGACTCCTGGCCAGGATGCACCGGAGCTTAGTCCAGCCAGCTCTTTGGTTCCATAGAACTGCTGCTGCCTCAGAAACGCAGGCTTCACTCTTGCCTCTTGCAAACTCGCTTAGAAGCCAACCACACTTGAGCACTGACTCCTTGACCTGCCTGGTCATCAGCTGGATGATGAAACCAGAGAAGGGAGTAAGAAAGGGAACTCTGATCTGCGTCTGAAATAGGACTCTGATTCATCCGTTTTTCTCCTTCATTTTCACCGCCTCCTTCAGACCACCATGGTCATCTACTGCTGGGACAGACATCTTCCTGCTCCCGCGCCCTCAGCTTGTCACTTCTCGGCTCAGTGTTGGTTCCCAGGCTTTCATGAGGCCTCTGGGACGCTGCCCAAGCAACCCCTGCCTCTGATTCCTGGAAAGCACAGAGCTCTGGGGCCTCAGGGCCTTTGCATGGACTATTCTCGCTGCCTGGATGGCTTGCCTCACGTCTGCTGGGTCAACTTCCAGGCATGCCTCAGGTTTCAAACATCCTATATTATCTCCTCAGAGAAGCTTTTTCCTTAACCATAGGGAAATAAAAGCATCCACTGTAATTTCTTAGAGTGGTATTGTTTCTTGCCACTTACCACTTTTTGCACGTGTATATTCATTTGTGTATCACCTGAATGTATGCCTTCCATGCCATTCCCCATTCCCCAGAGATGCAGTGTGTCCCTAGCAGATGGCACAATGCCTGGCACACACAGTGGTCATGTTCAGTGTCTGCTGAATGAATTCTTACTATTCCCGTCTTACAGATAAGAGACCTGAGGGCTTAGAATAAAGGCAACTTGCCCGAATGACACTTCAATTTTTTAAAAAAGTTCTCAATATCCTACTGTGTGCAAAGTCCTAACCCAAAGGGTCTAGAGGCTCTACCAAGAAACGTGGGCAAATGGCTAGTATGCAGAAACAGCATCCTTGGCCACAGGAACTATGACGCCTGCCTCCTCTCTTTAACTGCTTTGTAAAATCGAGGGAGTGTGTTAGGTGTAGAGTCAGTTTCCTCTCTCTGAAATGATACCCAGAATGAAAACCCAACTGACCAGGAGCTAAGCTAATGTCTTTCTGATCTCAGGTCTGAAAGTCAGAACATCACCCTGGCTCTCCAAACAGACCCTGCTGGAGAGTATCTGGGTGCAGATACTTTTTGGAAAACAATGCAGCCACTAGGAATCAAGAGATATTAACTATTTTAGTATATGTGCTGCCAAAGTGAGCTTGAGATATTAACTATTTTAACCCCACATAATTCCACCTCCAGAAATTTAGCTAATGCAAGTAATCCTCAACAGAGGAACAGTTCCAAGCTCAGAGATGGTCACAGCAGGGTAGTTTACAAGAGTGGACAGCTGAAAACAATGTAAACAACCAGCAGCAGGGAACCCCTCAAATTAGCTGTGATACAACAGCTTAATTATTTACCGAAAACTATGTAAAAAAGCAGGGAAATGATTTTCGAAGCAATGTAATGAGAGAGAAAGAACCAGGAAATTTTACATGCAGTTTGGCTATAATTTTGTTAAGGCACAAAAACAAAACCATAAACCAGTACATGGGAAAGCAAGGCTTGAAAGAAAGAAACATATTTTCTGTTCAACATTTTTATCTTTCATCTATGGTTGGCGGTCTACTTTTTTGTATTTTCTGAATTATCGTGATGACGTGCATTATTATTATTAGTTTACTCCAATGTTTGGAGGAAAGATGCCTCTCTGGCTTTCTCGAATAATTTACAGAAAGAAGGCATAAGAGGGGTGAGTGCAGCCTCAGTTAATGGCAGGCGAGTGCTTCTAGACATTTAATTATAGGAAAACAACTACTGAATAATTTGACATGGCATTAACACAGAGCCCAGAGGCACTTGAAAATTGATCCGAGTTCGGTGTGGTTTCTGAAGGTGTGGAAAGAGGAGATGAGCTTCCAAATGGACTATAAAAACTACGTTAGTTTTCTGGCATTGAACCAGGTCAAACCAGATTCCAATCCCCAGGTGGAAATGCTTACAAGGTGAAAGTGGGTCAATGTCGGCAGGAGTTCAGTCAACATGAAACGGGACTTCTCGGCTCATCCCAGGACGACGGCGGGGGGAGGGGAGGAGGTGGAAGCTCGAGCTTCAGCTCAGAGTCTGGGGGTCTGGAGTTCACACAAGGTCCCAGAGGAGGATGCTCTGCCACTTTGCCACCCGGGGACTCAGACTCTAGGCTAGGGGTCTACAAATGCTGGCCAGCTGCCTGATTTTGCAGATAAACATTTCTGGAACACGCAATCATCTGCGGCTGCTACAGCCGCCTTTAAGAGCTAGGCTGGCAGAACGGAGAAGCCATGACAGAAACCGCAGGACCACAGGCTGAGGGCATTTACCATCTGGCCCTTTGCACACAGTTCATTGACCTTCCATCCAGGGACTCGCGGCCTTCAAGCCGCAGATCTGTCCCATCTTCCCAATAACAAACCCGCGGTCCGCGTCGGTCCATTCCACAAGAAGTTTGGTTTTTCTAGAGGGCATGCACACCCCGCCGCTTTCCACAGCAGACGGTGTCTGGTTTTTCTGCCAACACGTCGGCAGCGCTGGAGGGGCGTGCTTCTCCAGACTCGGCACCGGCGGTCTGCCTCATTTTGCTGTATTGGCCAGTATTTGTAAGACCCTTTCCCCTGAAATGATTTTGCACTTTAACAAATAAGTTTAAGTAATTTTACATCACTATTCTGTCTGGAAAGCAGTATCACTTAATACAAATAGTCGGTTCCCGTTGAAATGACAGGATGACAACAGAGCTGTGTGGTCACCTGGACCTGGGGCTGGGGGCCCGTACGAGGCTCCAGGCCACCCAACCGTTCAAGGGGCCCCCTCTACAGGATTCCGTCTGACCCATCGGTAATCCCACTGGCTTTGCCTTGGGAACAGATCCAGAATCTGCCCAGTTCTCCCACTGCCACATGTGTCCAAATCCCCAGGGCACCCCCCATGGCCTCCTACCCAGAAGCCAGACAGAAGGATGGGGTATGATCCACTTCCATGACACATGGGCAGCAGGCAAATTCACAGAGACGGAAAGTAGATTTAAGGTTACTGGTTGCTGGAGTTATTGCTTACTGGTTGCAGAATTTCTATTTGGGGAGATGAAAAGGTTTTGGAACCAGATAGCGGTAAAGGTTGCACATCCCTGTGTATGTAATTCATGCCACTGAATCGTACACTGAAAAATGTCAAATTTGGTGACATATATTTTACCACAATTTGAAAACATTAATAATGTCATATACCCAAACCCACTGAATTGTATGCTTTGAAGGAGTGAATTGCACGATATGTGAATTATGCCACGACAGAACTATTAAACATGAAACAATGTGGCGGAAGTGATGTGGTGCCAGTCCAGGCCTGCCTCCATGGAAGAAGGGACTACCTGGGAGACGTCTGAGCCATGAGATGCCCAGGTCACCAGGAGAGGTCCTGGAGGCAGAGCCCCATGGAGAGAGAGGTCAGGAGCACTGTGGTGCCAGGTCTGGGGGTGAAGAAGCCATCTTGGACGTCCAGCCCAGCCGAGCCTTCGGATGATTCCAGCCCCAGCTTCACCTGGCCCAGCACTACACAAAAGACCCAAGCCAGGAGCACCCAACTCAGGCTGGCCAATGCACAGAAGTGGGGGAGATAATGATCATTGTCCGAAGCCACTAAGTTTTAGAGGCTCACAGCGTGGGAGCCATCTGGTGGAGGGAGAGCCCTCGGGGGGTCGCTTGCCACAGGAAGGAAAATACACAAGCTCTGCGTCAAATATTGGCTCTTCTGGTCACTGCCATTAGCTCTGGCAGGTCACTGAAAGTCAGCTTCCTTAAAACAAGGGGCATACCTGCTTTATCAGCTGGTTCTAAGGAGAGACGATACAGCCAGGGATGTACCCCACTTTGTCCACCTCTCTGGCCAACCCCGTTGGGCTGCCTGATCCCCCCAGCTCCCCTCTCTCAGCAAGCTCTGATGGGGCCGGGCTTTAGGGGCCCTGGGCCAAGGGGGGCAAACCTACTGCTAGAGGAGAGCTGTGAGCTCAGCTGCTCTGACCTCCCTCTGGTAGCAGGAACACTCGGGCACACAGAGCGGGACTAGTGCCTTTGGAGAGGGCACAGCCCCGCTGACACCTTGACTTTGGAGTTCTGGCCTCCAACACCGTGAGAGAGTCAACTCCTGCTGTTTAAAGCCACCTTGTCTGTGGTACTTTGTTGTATCAACCCTGGGAAACGACTGTTATCTCAACGAATGTTTCTACCAGTCAGGTGAGAGAGGCCCCGTTCTCATCACCTCCAATCTACAAATTGCCATGTCCCCCACTTTAACATGTACACATGAGGGAAAGAGAGCCCAAGCTCGTACACGTACCACTCAGGCCTGGGTCTGAACCTAGGCGCCGACTCCACCCCTCGTAGCCCGATGTCACTCCAGACAATTCCAGGACAACCTCTCTTTCTGTCTCCACCCGAATCCAAGCCACCTCCGCCACAAGCAGCCTCCTAAATGGTCTCCTTGTCTCCACTGTGGCCCCCATGTCATCCACTTCCCAGGGGCAGCTGGAAGGACTAAGCTCCAAGTCTCCCAAACCTGCACCATGCACCTGCTGTGCCCCCGACCCTGCCTGGAATGCGTGCCCCCCACCTCTGAATGGCCAGCGCCTTCCTCAGCTATCACCCCTCTCAGAGAGGCCTTCCTTGACTCCCACAACCGCACGTCACCAAATGTGATTTTCGTTGTGGCCTGTCACTTTTCTCATTTCTTCATTGATGTGGCTGTCTTCTTGCACTGGAATGCAAGCTCCTCACCTCTCTGGCTCACCTCTATTTCCTAGTGAGTGCACAATATAAATTATGTGTTGAATGCTGCTAAGTCCTTGGGACATGGACATGTCTGCGGATGGGAGCAGCAGAATGACCTTGTACGAGGAAAACCTAAGATCAACAAATGATCATTCCATCTAGGCAGCTGCCCTCTGGGGAAGTAGGCGGTCTTGGGTTTGCTCAGACAGGCCTGTCCGACATGGGTGCCCTCCCATCTGCCTCCCAGGGCACCTGGCTGCTGGGAACACTCCCCCATCTCTCCGGCAACGGTCCCATCAGCCGGTCCGCATCTGCAGACAAGAAGGGCTGGCCTGGACTCCAGGAACACAGATTGCCAATACGCAAAATTATGGAGAGCTCACAGGCAGAGGGCAACCTTCTTCCCTGGAACTCCCCCTGCAAGGTCACACCGGCCTTCTGTGTGTCCAGAGCTGTGCTGAGTCCTGGGCAGAGTGGAATGAGCAATAGGACCCTGAACAACAGAGGTAACGGGCTCTGGAGGTTATGGGCATGAGCTGGGCCCTGAGACGCAGGTTTGAGTCCAGCCGTGCCTGTACCATGGCTGCAGTCCTGGATAAGTTACAAAACAAAAGGGAAATAGCCAGAATGGGCAGATTTCGGGCTAATAACTTAAGAAAACTTCTTGCATGGGAATGGGTTCCACTCCAGACTCTGGACATCCCCTCTAGGATGCAGGAGAGGGACTTCAAGCATCCAGGAAGGGCCTGGTTAGACTGGATCAGCTCAGAGGTCCCTCCCGGCCCCAGGTTCTGAGGCTCTGTGCCTGTGTGATTGCCCACTCTCCTGGGGCCACTGCTGTGCTCCAAGGAATGGCAGGTAACTGATGTCCCAGGCAAACTGCTCCACTCGGTTATCACCGATAGCTGCTGGTGCCTGTGTTCGCTGCGAGTGCTATTCGTTCAAGACTTAGCAGTGCTCCATTGTGGGCAAGACTCGTTCCCATTTTGCAGATAGGGAAACTGAGGCTCAGAGTAGTTTAGGCAAAACTCACCCCCACCCTTGTAGCAAATAAGTGGCAGCTGGGATTTGAACCCATGTCTGTCTGGCCGCCTCGCTTTTCTGCAGTCACGAGCATGGTGCTATGGGGTGATTCTACAGAGACAGAGAAGCACAACCTCTACCGTCCTTGGGCTCCTGCAGGAAATGAAAACTCCAGCAAGGCGCCGGCCTCTTATCGCAGCCAATGCGAACCAACCATCTGTTTCCCATTCAGTCATTTAGCAGAAATCTCTGAGGAGTCCCCCACTCTCTCTCACAATGCCAGCTCAAGTGTACAATGTCTTGTACACTCAGCAACTTTCCCCTACAACCATGTGGCACCGACATGCCACTCTTATTTCCAAAGGACGTCCCCCGGCAAAGCTTGAGGAGCCTGGGAACAAAGAGCTCTGGTCACAAGGATGGATGCCGGTGGCCCCAGTACCAGCCGCTCAGGCTCAATGCCTGGGATCCCTGGCCGAGCGGTGTGGGCAGAACCCGGCCTGCCAGTCCTTGTGTCCCTGTGAAATACGTCGGGGACGGGGAAGTGGTCGGGGAAGTGCAGCATGTGGGTGAAGAAGGGAGAGCAGGCTGTGTCTCCAAACTGGAACTCGGGTGTTAGGATGTGGTGGCCTGCCACATTTTCTTTCTCCTTCTCTGCCTGGGAGCTCCAGATTTCTAAGTTACTCCATGGGTGGCTCAGCCTTCAGAGGGCACCTGCCACGGCCAATTCCAATGGGCCATTCCACTCAAACACAAGTCCCTCTTTTAGCAAAGTGGTGGCAGTGACTGGGATACTCAAATTTAAAACTCTAAAAGCTGGATAATCAGATCTTGTCCAATCCTCCCTTTTAACAGAGTGAAAAAACAAGGCTCTGAGAAGACAAGGAATTTGTCTGATGCCTCATTGGAGGTTCTAGATGGCAAGGAACAGGACTCCATTTCTAGAGGGTCTGCTGTCTGCCCTGACAACCAAAATCTCACAACAAATTCTGTGAAGCGGGTTCTATCATCTTGTCCATTCTCCAGATGAAGAAGCTGAGGCTCAGAGTCACGTCACTTCCCAATACCCAGTGAGTCACCCTCAGTTCTTGGGTCTGAAACCACATCAGTGTGCAGATATGGGTGCCTGGGACGAAGCCCAGTGAATAAAGCAAATAGATTCAATTTAAAGAAATGATGGCGAGGATAATGCTGGTTTCTACCGAGCAATTACTCTGTGTCAGGCACTCTTCTGAGTGTTTCCACGTATTACCTCATTTACTCCCCACCACGACCATCACAGTGGATACGATGGTTACCCCCATCTACCCAGCTGAGGTGCAGAGAGGTTAACCGATGAGCTCAAGGTTTTAAGGCTGAGCTGGGGATTGGAACCCATGGGTGGATGGCATCCACGCTGTTTCTGGTTGTGACTACAGATTAGCAAGATGTTACCATTGGGGACCGAATCTCCCTGTATTATTTCTTACAACTACGTGTGAATCTACAAGGATCTCAAAACAATAAGCTTACTGGAAAAAGATGAGCAAGATGAAAACAAAAGAAATCCCTCCAAGCAAATTCAGAACCAAAATGTACACGGAACCCTGTCAAGAACTTCTCTGAAAGAGTTTATCCAAATATCCAAATAACATGTTCATGTATTCATTCAACAAACACCAGCCACGTGTTCATTTTATGCCAGCTCCTGGGATGATGCTGAGGACATGGAAAGGACATATAAAGCCTGTGTCCTCATGGGATTCACAGTTGAGTGCTGGAGAAAGAGAGTGGTAAGCCCCTGTGAGAAGGAGGGCCCCAACAATGACTTCCCCAAAGAGAGGTGGGCACCCTGGTCTGGGGCGGCCAGAGGACCTTCCTCCATGAATGACGGGGGACCTGCCCTAAGCAACAAGAGGCTGCCTCTCTGGGACAGACTGTCCTTGAACTCTATCACTGAAGATGGGAATTTCAAAATTTCAACCACATATAATCTTGGCTAAGTTACTTAGACCCTCTGTGCCTGTTTCCTCGTTTGTAAGATGTTGATGAGAACAGGACGTACCTTGGGGGTTAAATAATAATACCTGTAAAGTGCTCGGAACAGAGGTTAGTCAAAGGGTTTCATTTGCCCTTTTGTTCCCTGTGAAAATCAGAGCTGTGCGCTGCCCCCCGCATCGCCCCCATAGCAAGCCCTGACAGCAAGGGCAGCGAGCTTCGTGTGTGGATGTCCCTGAGCCCTGCAGCTGGCTCTGTTCATTCACGCCAGTGACAGGATGCAGAGGGGGTCCCTGCAGTCCCCCAGCTGAGCCTTGGCAGGACTTCCCAGCAACCCCGGCGCCTGGAAGGGGACCATGCCTCATTTCATAACCTTCTCCAGGTTAAAGACTACCAGTCCCAGGAAAATTCGGTTACCATCTACTACCTCCTACGACATACCTTTGGCTCCTTCAAAGGTCTTAATCAAGTGAATCTCTCCCGAACTGCACTGGGGAAAGTGTTTATCCAGTTGCACAGGGCAGTGGAACTGCTACACAAAGGGCAAGGAGAGGCTTGCACACTTGCTCCTTCCCTCGAGATAAACGTGCAGACAGCTCCCCTGGACGAACACAGTGACCTTTGGCACACCGCGCTGAGCAGCATGGCCTGACTTTATGAACATTCCTCATTCCCAGAAGAAGGGCAAGAATGTGGTATGGCAGGTGCTCAGGGCTTCAGGCCCCTGTAGGGGATTTTTCTCCACTTCCCCCATCAACCCAGGGGCGAATTTGCCCTATTAGAAGCAGACTGGAATGCAGGATCTGGAGTGGTGAGTTTCAAAATCGACGCCAGGTTCAGTGGCCCCCTCCTTACTGATGTTATCTTAAGCATTCTACTGACTCCAACGCAGAGCTCCCATACTAGTGGGAGAACCCCCAGAAACCCCCTGAGAACCAATCACCAGGAACAAGGAGGCATAGAGAGAGATGTGCTCCCCAATGCAAACGGCCTCTGAAAACTCTAGAAAGGGTATGGAAAAGGTGTGCTTTTAAGCAGGGTCTCTCCACCTTAGCACTATGGATTTTGCGGGCCAGGTCCTTCTGTGTCGTGTGTGGTGGGGGCTGCCCTGTGCCCTGCAGGATGGTTAGCGACAGCCCTGGCTTCTGCCCACTAGGTGCCAATGTTGCTGCCTCCCCCCAACCCCCTGCAGGTTGTGACATCCCAAGGTGTCTCCAGACCTTGACAAATGTCCTCTAGCGTGGGAGGAGGGGCAGGGCACAGTCGCCCTGGTGGAAATCTCCTCCTCTTAAGGAACAATGGCAGGTCATCCCCTCCAAGGGACCCACAGAGCAGTTCAAACTCCAGCTCCTGAGCTTGGTTTCTGGGGAGCAGGGGCAAGTTTGGTCATGGCCCTTCCTCTGTAAAATGGGTCTGAAATCATGTCATGGGGTTGTGAGGGAGTTCCCGAGAGGGTGCTCGCAGCAAGCACACGGACCGCCAAGCACGGCCTAGATGCTCAGGTCACAGAGCGTGCGCTGACACAAGGAGCATGGTCCAGGAGAGGTAAGGGACACGCAGAAATCTGTATTCTGCTGGATTTTTACCCCTGACCTATCCCACCATAGGGGGGAATGTCAATCCTTATTCCTAGACTGCACCATCTCTCCAGGCTCTGAAACCTCCCTGGAGCTCCCGGCTGCTTCGTTCTCTTGCCAACAAATTCCTGCCTTGAAAACTCCCAAGGAACACAACAGATGCCTGGATTCATGAAAACAACAGCAATCTTGTCGGCCGCGTCTGGATCTCTCATCCCGAAACAGAGATGGACCCATTTTAATGAGATTTTGAGCTCTGGTGTATATAGATCTCTTCCCCACCTCCCAATTCTGTAAAAACCCAGCAGACATACATCTTGATTAAAACCTTCTCAATTACCCCACTTAGAAAGAACTCAAACCCCATACTAGCTACCAAATTAAAACGGCAGTGCCAAGAGCAGGATCGGGGGTCTTAGGCCTAGATGCTCCTCCGTGCAGCTCAGGGTATGCATCTGGGGACATTTTAGAATCCTGACTCAGAACAGTGCTGTAAGGATGCCGGAGAAGTTCTTCAACAGTCTGACCCACTCCTTATTTTGAAAAGAAAAAAACAGTACCGGGGCACCTGGGTGGCTCAGTCAGTTAAGCGTCTGCCTTCAGCTCAGGTCATGATCCCAGGGTCCTGGGATAGAGCCCCGCATCGGGCTCTCTGCTCAGCAGGGAGCCTGCTTCTCCCTCTCCCTCTGCCTGCCGCTCTGGCTACTTGTGATCTCTCTCTCTCTGTCAAATAAATAAATAAAATCTTAAAAAAAAAATACCACTCAAGTTTAGAAATTAAATTTGTCGAGAGCTGGAAACTATCATATTTGTCCCTTGGAAGCTGTGTGGTATTAGGCAAGTGGCTTAGGCTCTCTGAGCTTCCGTTTTCTCATCCATGGACTGAGGATACCAGCACCTCCCCAGGGTGATGAGTAGGGATGATGATGAAGAGCGAGAGGAACAGTTCCAGCCCGCGGCACGGCGTCTGGCTCCAGGCCCGTCCCAGGAGGGCCCAGCTGGCAAGACATGGTTGCCAGGCTGGGGGCAGAAGGCTGTGCCAGGCAGACCTGCGTGGAGGAGGAGCTGTCCCTTCCGTGGCTGGCAAAACCCAAGTGTTCGGCGCCAGATGCTGCAGGATGAGGCTAAATGAACAGAGGTGTCACTCCAGAGGTTGCTGCACATTTTCTCCTGCAAAGAAGCAACCCTAGGTGTGCTGAAAGGGCTCTCGGGACTGTTCTTAATCTGGAAGATTCAAGGCGACTCCTGCTATTTGCTCAGGATAATTCTTTTTCTTTCTTAAAGATTTTATTTATTTATTTGACAGAGAGAGCATAAGCAGGGGGAGAGGGAGAGGGAGAAGCAGATTCCCTGCTGAGCAGGGAGCCTGATGTGGGACTCAATCCCAGGACCCTGGGATCATGACCTGAGCCGAAGGCAGCTGCTTAACCGACTGAGCCACCCAGGTACCCTGCTCAGGATAATTGTTAATGATGGTACAAAAACCAGCCCATGAACATGGTTCAAAGGCCTGGAGGTCCAGCCCCGCTCACCGTTCTAATTTCCACATATACCACCTTTCCCTCCCTCTGTGTTCTCCCATTTCGATCTGGTATCTGTCTCATGTAGGCTTCTGCCTCAGAGCCCTTGCAGATGCTATTCCCACTACCCCAGATACTTTTCCCTTGCTTCTGATTCCTTAATTCCTATACAACTTGTGACACACCTCTTCCAGGAAGCCTTCCCTGACCCTCTCCCTCTAGATCAAATCCTCCTCTTCACATACTGTAAGACCCACAGGCCTCTCCCTTTTGTGGGCACCGCCACACTGTCATGGCGTCTCTATTTCTATAGCTATTTGGTTCATGTCTGGCTGCTTACAAGACAGCAGAACTCTTTACGCTGTGTTTATACTTAAAATCATATCCCCAACATTACACTGTCTGGGACCACATTGGGCCCTCAGTAGATTTTTGTTAAATTGTTAGTAGCAGTCTCTTTAGAGGGCAATCTGGCACGTTCTATCACACTCCAAGGCTACCGTGGTTAAGATGACATGGTGTGGGGGCAAAGACAAACACCAACGCAACAGAACAGAGAACAGAAGAAGAGACCTATGACAAAGTGGCAGTGATATTGGATCAATTAGATTATCCCTACGGAAAGAAAAATTTCTCATGATCCTCCTTAACACAGTACGTAAAGATCAACCCCAGGCAGTAGTAGACATAGATCCAAAAGGTAAAACGTGGAAGCTTTTAGGAGGGGGCACTGTGGATGACCTTGGTTTACTGAAAAAGGACACAAAAGGCATTAACTTTAAAAGAAAAGATTAATAATGTGAGCTATACAAAAATTAAAAATTCCAATCACCAAAAGTCACCAGGAAAATGAGAATCACACCATAGGGTATAAGCTATTTGCAAAACATACAACTGCCAAAGGGATCATTATCAAGCATGACAAAGACACTTACAAAGCAGTTAGAAAAAAAACCCAGACAATTCAAAAGAAACATGGATAAGGGATCTGAACAGGCACTTCATAAAAGAGCAAATCCAAACCACCAAGAAACACATAGAAGGAATGATCAAATTCAGTGAGTAAGTAGGGAAATTTTAAAAACCACTACACACCCACCAGAATGGCTAAAATTACAAAATACAATAGCAAGTCAAGGTACTGGAGCTGGATGGGATATGGAGCAACTGGAAGTCTCATACAATGGCTGGTGGAGCCTGAATCAGGCAGCCACTTTGTGCTCATGGCAGCACTATGTGTAACAGCCTTCCTATGGACTGCATTGTGTTTCCTCCTTCATACATCGAAGCCCCAACCCTCAGTGTGATGGTATTTGGAGATGGGACCTTTGGGAGATAGGTAGGTTGAGATGAGGTGGTGAGAGTGGAGCTCTCATGGTAGGATAAGTGTCCTCGAAAGAAGAGACACCAGAGTGCCATGTGGGTACACAGCAGGAAGGCAACCATGTGCAAGCCAGGACGAGAGCCCTTGCTGGAACTTGAAGGTGCTGGCACCCTGATCTCAGACCTTTAGCTTCCAGAACTGTGAGAAACGCATTTCTATTATTCAAGCCCCCCTAGTCTATGGTATTTTGTTATGGCACCTGGGCAGACGAAGACAGACCTCAAACTGCAAACAATGCAAATGTCCCCCAGCAGTGGGGTAAAGAAAATGATGGCCCATGCACACACTGGATTACCGGCCAACAATGAAAACAAATGGACAAAGCTATGGGGAGCAGCATGAATAAATCTCAGATGTCAGGGCGTGCAGAAGAAGCTAGACACAACGGAACACAATGGAAAAAAACAGACAAAATTAATCTGTCATGAAGGATGCACCCTCAGGTAGTAAAAGTGCAAGAGCCCTACACAAGAGCAAGGACAGGCTCTGGGAGAGACTGGAAGGGCTTCTGTGGGGCTGGGATCACGGTTACGAAGGGCACGAGGAGCCTGTTGTTTCTGGCTCCCAGTGGGCGGTCTACTTGCTGACTTGGTTGCAGTTATAGGACCGCTAGCTCCGTGAAAAAAGACTAAATTGTTCTTTTTTGTTTTGTGTACGTTTCCATATGCATGCTATATTTAATAAGAAAAAGGTTTCCAGGGGCGCCTGGGTGGCTCAGTCGGGTGAGCATCTGCCTTTGGCTCGGGTCATGATCCCAGGGTCCTGGGATCAAGCCCGCATCAGGCTCCCTGCTCGGCAGGGGGCCTGCTTCTCCCTCTCCCACTCCCCCTGCTTGTGTTCCCTCTCTCACTGTCTCTTTCTGTCAAAAAAAAAAAAAAAGAAAAGAAAACGAAAAAGAAAAAGGTCTCCAGAAAGGATGTGAAAAAAAAAACAAAAAAAACCCTACACACATAGCTTTTGATGTAGCAATTCCACTTCTAGGAATTTATCCTCCAGAAATATTTGCACATGTGTGAAATGACTATGTGCATTGCCGTCCATTCCTGCCTCCTCTGGGATGGCAAGATACTGGGATCAATCCGGAACCCATTAACAGGGGCTGGTGGGATAAATAAGTGCCCAACACCATGGAATGCTCTGCAGCCATGAAAAGGGGTAAGAAGAGCCCCCTGCAATATATTCAGGATAAAAAACAAAGTGTGAGGGGCACCTGGGTGGCTCAGTTGGTTAAGCGTCCGACTCTTGATTTCAGCTCCGGTCGTGATCTCAGGGTCCTGGGATTGAGCCCTGAGTTGGGCTCCGTGCTCAGCAGGGAATCTACTTAAGATTCTCTCTCTCCCTCTGCCCCTCCTCCCCTAAAAAAACAAAACAAAACAAAACAAAAAAAAGCGCAAAACAGTGACCCCCTTTAAAATACTGGAGCTGCCTCTAGGGAAAGGAAGAGGCCCAGGAGATTCGAATAAAGGAGGAAAATTTACTTTTCTTTGTAAACTGAGTTGTACTATTTGAGTATTTTACCATGCGCTACTCTGCCTACTCAGAAAATAAATTATCACTTAAAAACAGAGTAAGTACGTACGGACTGGGTGGATAAAGGCACGGGAAGGGAAGGAGCGGGATTCTGACTCTCTGGCCCTTGGAGGTCACACATTTGAAGATGGGTTTTGGAGCCAGGCAGGTCTCAGATCAAGTCCAGTTTATGGCCCTTCCTACCTCTGACCTTGGCCAAGGGACTTAAAACTCTGATTCTGCCTTCATCCACAAAAGAGAACCTTCCCACTTGGGTACTGAGAGCATTAAATGAGATCATCCAGAGCCTGGTGTCTGGCAGGTAGAAAGCATTCAACCACGTTCGCCCTGACCATCCTACCTGGTAACCACCAATATGTTGTTCCAAGACATGGTATCCTTGTTGCCATTTTACAGATGAGGAAACAGGTCCAGAAGTCACCACCTCCGGGGCCTTCCACAGGCCGGCAACACACGTGACCTTTCCCTTGACCCCATAGGAACATCGAAACAGCAGGCCCTCGAGGGGGGGCACACGGCGGAAAGGGATCAATGACTACAAATAATCCGAGTTATTTGTGGGCGGTGGCTGCTGAAGGAAGTGCTCTGGACTTTCCTCTGCCTGCTGCTGGTCTTATTCAGCATTTCTGACTTTTTAATTCTGCTTTCTCATTTGCCACAGCAGCTGGTCAAGGGATAAGACATTATTATTTCTGTTGAATGATAAGTAAAGGGAGGTCAGGTAGGGGGGTGGGGGGATGGGGACAATGCACACGATGCACAGCGGCATCCGTGTGGCTCAGGGTTAGGCCCGGGGCCTCAGAGTCTGTACACCTGGGTTTCTTGGTGGACATGCTGCTATTACTCTGAGAGCCGGGGCAAGTCTGCCATCCTCTCTGGGCCTGCATTCCCACCCCTGCAGTCTGACCAGTCTTTCCTCCAGGGACATGAGCAAATATACATAAACCCCTTAGAACAGGCCTAGCAATAGCCCTAGCACCCACTGAATCCTGGGCAAATATGAGTGGCCAATATTTATGGGTCCTTGTCATTAGGGTAGGCAGAGTCCAGGATCTTCTGAAGGTTTCCTCTTGTCCCTCTAGCTTATGGTTACTCTGACAACCTAGCTCTGAAGCCCTCCTGGACCCTGTCCCCAGGGCTGAAAGTCCACGTCCTTGTGTGTGCTGCTCTTCTGTGAACCCTGCTTTCGGCCCCTGGGAGGACTATGCACTTAGGGCTGGGGCAGGATGCCAGGCTTGCAAACCCGCATGCAGGCAGTAATTTGCACAAGTGCTCCTTGCCTTGGTGTGCTTATTTCCAGCCTGTCCCCAGAAGGGTGCTCAGCCTGCAATGCCAGCAGAGAGCTATTTACAGCTCTGGGCAAGGAGAGGGGAGGCAGGCCCTGTTCCCACACAGGAACAGCCCTCCTGAAGTGGCTTGCTCTTTTGGCTGCTTGTAAGAGGCTGTTCGGCCAACCTGGTCCCCAGAGGAGTTTTGAGGTCCTAAAAGCTTTATCTGCCCCAAGGGTTGTCTGGTTCCCTCAGGGAACTTGTGCTCAAAGGCAGATGGGAGGTGTCCCTAGGCTCCCCCCAGTAGAGCTGCCAATGAGTTCTAGAGATCTGGACGGAGGAGGGGATACAGTAGGCCTGTCAAAACCATGGACAGCTCTAGCCATTCTACTACCACTCTAGTCAGAGGTGGACCAACAGTGGTGGAGGGCTGGGGTGGGAAAAGACATCCGGTCCACTGGCCCATTTATGTAAATAAAGTTCTTTTAGAACAGAGACTTGCCCATTCATTACATTGTCTCTGGCGTCTGTCGTGGTACAGGTGAATAGTTGTGATTGTTAACCATATGGCCCGCAAAGGCTCAAGTATTTACTAATCTGCCCCTTTACAGAAGAAATTTGCCGAGACTTACACTAGGTGATGTCCCTGTCATCTCATCTTTTATCAGGCTTCTCTGATCCACCTATAGGTGGAGTCTGCTCTTCCCCCAGCTTCTAGAAGGATTTTTCTCCAGTGCTAATCAAATCAGGTCACCTCGTTGCTTAAAACCCTTCCATGGTTCCCTATTGGTCTCTGTGTCAAGTCCACACATTATCATCGGTCACCTGGATGTCCATATCTGGCCCTCCTGAAGCTTCCCCTCTCCTCATTCACCCACCCTATGCTCCACTGAAGGCCTCCACCATCCTCTGAACATTGGTTTTATAGGGGGGAAAAAACTGTGTCTCAATGGAATATTATGCATTATCTGCATACAATACAAACTTTCCAGTTATCTGATTCTAGCCCTGTTCATTATCTTTGAGCTGTTTTTTCCAATCCTTTGTAAGTTGTAGGAAACTGATAGACAAGCAAATTCTGTCTTGTCCAATCATCTCCCCCTTCCATTTGCAATTCATTTCAACATTCCTTTTCTCCATACATAATTGTGCTTTAGTTGACTTTGCCTTTGAACTGGTTCAAACATCTGCCCAGTTCCCTCATTGAGTGAGCTTAATACAATCTTAAACAAGTGTCTGTTTTTGTGTCTGCATGGGAATAATGATTTTAACCTTTTTTTATATGAAGATTTTTTTTCTTCTCCTTTTTTTTTTTTTTTAAAGATTTTATTTGACAGAGAGAGCACAAGCAGTAGGAGCGGCAGGCAAAGGGAGAGGGAGAAACAGGCTCCCCGCTAAGCAGAGAGCCTGACTTGGGGCTCGATATCAGGACCCTGGGATCATGACCCGAGCCGAAGCCAGACAAGACGCTTAACCGATTGAGCCACCCAGGCGCCCCTGAAGATTTTCTTTTAACAGTTTTCTGTGAAGTCTCTGAGCCTCCGTTCAAGTTCTCTCTGTCAAGAACATCTTTCCCGCCTTTTTCTCCTGCAATTTCTTCCCCAGCATCCCCAGGGTTTCTCTGACTTCCAACCTCTATGTACTCCCAGCCTCCCCGGGATGCATCTCGCTGAACGGCAGCTGTTCCGGTCTGTCTCCCCACAGCTCGCCTAGAAGATCCTCTGGCGTAGCAGCTGGGTCTCTATCTCTCCCGTGTCACGCACACACACACCCCTAGTACTCTACAGGACACACGAAGTTGTGCAACAAGCAGACACATTAATGAATGAACGAACGCTGCGTGATGAGACTGCTCACCTAGACAGAAGCCACTAAGGGCGAGACCTTGTTCTCCTCGCTCAATACTCTATACACAATGCCAGTGTCTGGCATCTGCTGAGTACCCGATTAATACTTGTTGAAAAAATGAAACCATACCACTCAACTTCTGGTTCCTGGCCTACTTTTTTTTTTTTTTAAGATTTTATTTATCTGAGAGAGAAAGAGCGCACAAGCAGGGGGAGGGACAGAGGGAGAGGGAGAAGCAGGCTCCCTGCTGAGCAGGGACCCCGATGCGGGGCTCAATCCCAGGACCCCAAGACCGTGACCTGAGCCGAAGGCAGATGCTTAACTGACTGAGCCACCCAGGTACCCCGCTTGGACTACTTTTAAGTAATCTCCCATTTCTCCGCTTCGGAAGAGCAAGCACAGCAGCTTCCGAATACCACCCTCCCGCGCCGCACTGTCATGCGTCAGTCACCACAGCGGCACTTCAAGCCCTCTGGGTCCTGCTCCCCTTGAGGGAATGGATGGCAATCTCCGTTCTGCTTCATGGTCATCTTGCGACCTTGAGCAAGGCACTGCCCCTCTGGGCCTCTGTTTTCCCATGGGTCAGGCCCTCGGTTCAGACATTCCAAGAGATGAAGTACATAAGGCAAAGACAGGAAAGACCAGTAATGCCCAAATGATGTTCCAGCCCAGACACCATTTACACTGTAACAAACACTGTCAGTGTAACTCATTGGCAAAGCTAAGTAGGGCCTAGCTCTGAGTTGTGAGGGTGATACAGGTGTCCTAGGACAAGGTCTCCAAACTTGAATGTGACCATGAATCCTACCTTCCACCTGCCACCGCCAACCTGAGATATTGTTAAAATATAGATTTGCATTCTGTAGGCCTGTGTAGGGTCCAACAGTCTGCATTTCTTTTCTTTTCTTTTTTTTAAAGCTTTATTTATTTTTTTAGAGAGAGCAGGAGGGGCAGAGGGATAGAGTATCTCAAGTAGACTCCCCACTGAGTGCAGAGCCCGACTCAGGGCTTAATCCCCTGACCCCAAGGTCAGGACCTGAGCTGAAACCAAGAGTCAGTTGCCTAATCGACTGAACCACCCAAGCGCCCCCAATAGTCTGCATTTCGAATGAGTATCCAGATGCTACAGTGCGGCTGGGCATTGTACCACATTTCCAGAAGTAAGGTGCTAGGACACAATGGGTCCCAGCCTTGAAGAAATTCTCAGTGTGGCCAAGGGACAGATCTCCAGTATGCTGCCAATAGTCTAAGGCAATAAATGTGACTACCTAAATGGGAGGTCTTGGTAGTTAAGCCTATAGACCTCTGAGAAAGGACAGGTTGGCAAGGTGGAGGATTCCAGTGCAGGGTTCTCAAAGAACATGGATGGAAAACAGGTTGGGAGTATTCTGCCAGGCCAATGACTCTACTGAAGTCTGGTGGTGGGGCCCCATCAATCTGTGTGTTAACAAGCCCTCCAGGGCTTCTTATGCTCAAGTGTGAGAACCACTGTGCTAGGGGGAGAGAAAGGGTAGAATATTCTAGGTTGACAAACAGTGTTTTGTTTTCCCATAGTAGAATTTCAGGCACATGTCTGGGCTTTATAAATTGCATTCATCTAGGGGTGCCTGGGTGGCTCAGATGGTTAAGCATCTGCCTTCGGCTCAGGTCATGATCCCAGGGTCCTGGGATCAAGTCCCGCATCAGGTTTCCTGCTAGGCGGGAAGCCTGCTTCTCCCTCTGCCTCTGCCTCTCTCTCTCTCTCTCTGACTCTCATGAATAAATAAATAAAAAACATAAAAAAAAGTAAATTGCATTCATCTATTCATCCATCCATTCACACACTCATCCATCAATTTATCCAACCAACAAAGTGGTTATGTCCATGCATTCATCCATCTATCCATCCGCCCATCCACTCACCCACCCAACATCCAACAAGTATGTCCTGAATGTCTACCATGAACCCTTTTAGGCACAAGAGATAGGACTGAAATTGTAGATATACACATCTGTCTTAGCCTCTAAACCAGTGATTCTCTACCAGAGACAAGTTTGCCCCCATGGGACGTGTGGTGATGTCTGGAGACGTTTTTGGTTGTCCCAACATGGGGGAAAGTGTGCTACTGGCCTTTAGTGGGGTAGGGGCCAGGGATGATGCTAAACATGCACAGGACAGTCCCCCAAAATTAATAGTGTTGAGGTTGAGAAACTTTGCTCTAGATTGGGAGCCCCTTGTGGGAAGTAACTGAATTGTAGTCACCTTGATCTCCTAAGGTCACAAGACTGCCTGAACTACAGGAGCTGAGCAAATGTTTATATGCAAGAGGAAATGGCAACACAAACATACATTCATGTATATAAAGAGCTCTTAAAACTCAACCAAAAGGGGAGCCTGAGCGGCTCAGTCAATTGAGCGTCTGACTCTTGATTTCAGCTCAGGTCATGATCTCAGGGTTGTGGGATCGAGCCCCAGATAAGGCTCTGCGCTGAAGGTGGAGCCTGCTTGGGATCCTCTCCTTCTCCCTTTGCCCCAACTTGCACTATCTCTCTCTAAATAAATAAATAGAATTAAAAAAAACCCCCCAAAACCTCAATCACAAAAAGACAACCCAACTGAAAAATGAGCAAGGGACTTACATAGACGTTTCTCCAAAGAAAATACACAAATGGCCAACAAGCACATGAGAAGATGCTCAACAACACTGGTCACTAGGGAACCGTAAATCAAAACCAATGAGATACCACTTCACACCTGCTGGAATGGTGGTAATAGTAAAAATAATGATAATTGGAAAATAACAAGCATTGGTAAGGATGTGGAAAATTGGAACGTTCACACGTTCCTTGCTGGTGGGAATGTAAAATGGTGTCGTTTGGCAGTTCCTCAAAAGGTTAAACAAAGAATTAGCATGTGACTGATCATGTGACCTGAGTGGTTCATGCCTGGGCATATCGCCAAAAGAACGGAAACCAAAATTGTCTTTAAACCAAAACTTGTACGTACGTGTTCACAGAAGCAGAGAAGGCCAGGTGTTGGAACACAGTTTTCGGTTAATCCTCTCAGTAATCCTGCTCAGTAACGAGCAGGTCCTATTACTGCCCCTCTTCTCACTACTCTTCTTTTTGCTTTCCACTATTAACCCCTTTCCAAAGACAGGGAAATGAGATGCTGAGAGGTAGAGTGGTCACGGCATGAGGCCATCACGCTGGTAGGAGCCCAATTCAGCTGCAGGCACTCTGACCCCAGAGCCCATTGGAATGCTTAAGGAGTTCCCCAAAGCCAGGGCAGAAGTTCAGCCTGGGGTGGGGAAGCCTCAGATTCCTCTCTCATGGCTCCCGAACTCTCAGAAAGTGCAGAGGCCCAAGTTTCAGCCACCAGAATTGCTGGCATGTGCATTTCCCCAGAGAGAGGGACGGGTCCAGGCAGGAGTGTGCGGTCCTCAGACCTCGCCTGCACCCAGCACGCTGACACTGGGGACAGCGGCAGGCCTCCTCTCGTGGGCTGGAGTCCCACGGCTGTACTCTTGGCAGGGTGACCCAGAGCAAGTCTGTCAACCTGTGTGTGCTGTGTGCTCATCTGTAATGCACAGGAAGCTGGCTAGAGGATTCCTCCTCCTCTTCTTCTTCCCCCATGAATATATTCTATTGTTTTAAGATTTTATTTATTTATTTAAGAGAGAGAGAGAGCGCGCACATGCGAAAGCATGAGCAGGGAGAGGGAGAAGCAGGCTCCCCGTGAGCAGGGAGCCTGATGTGGAGCTTGATCCCAGGACCCTAGGATCATGACCAGAGCTGATGGCAGATGCTTAACCGACTGAGCCACCCAGGCACCCCTCCCATGAATATACTCTTATATATAGATAGGTCTCTTTCACACCCCTTGCATGCCTGACTAATCATTCCCATATGCATTCACATATATCTTTGTTTTTTAATATACTGTATATATTAATTCTGCAACTTTATTGTTTTCACTAAATGTCTCGGGGAACTCTCCAGGTCAGGAATGTACCTCTCCCTCATTTTTCTAAAAAGACTGCTCATTTCCCTCTGTGAACGCATGTGATGTAGCCCCTCCCCGTGCTGGTGCCGCAAAGTTCTGCCGCAGACATTCCTGTGTTCGCCAAGCTGCATGCACGAGTGAACACAGCTATAGGAGAGTCCTAGAGGTGGGAGGGCAGTGTGAGTTCTGGAAGAGATGGCCAGATGACCTTCTGAAGAAGGCTCCAGAACCAGGTTATTTCTGAAACTGTTGCTGGCATGAACATTTGTTTGACCTCTAGCAGGGAAGGGGGTAATGCCCTTAGGCAAGCCATTTAACCTCTGTGAGCCTTAGTTTGCTCATCTGTAAAATAGGAGGCCCAGATTAATGCACATAAAGGTGCTCTGGAGGTGGCAAAGTCCTGTTTTACGTGAAGGATTGAGATCATTGTTAACACTGAGAGGCTCAGCGGCTGGACACCAACCCCTCCATCATGCAGAAGGCAGAACAAGGAGCCTGAGGAAGGAGAAGAAGGATCAAGGATGTGCAAGACATGTGCGTTAGGCCAGCAGTTCTCAGTGGGAGGGGTGGGTGTCATTCCGCCCCCCAGGGGACGTCTGCCAATGCTTGGAGACAGTTTAGTTGGCATAACTAGAGAGGCCTGTACTGGCATCTAGTAGGGAGAAGGGCCAGAACAGAGCTAAACACCCTCAGTGCACAGGACGGCCCCCGAGACAGAAAATTATTCCGCCCCCAATGTCAACACTGCCGAGGATAGAAGGCCTGCTCTGCGGCTGTCTCTTATCTGATGCCTACCCCCCAACGAACCTTGTTCAAAGATGAGGTAAGAGCCTCAGAGAGGGAATGACCTGCCCAAACCTCCCCAGCCATTCACTCTTGGCTCCATCTGACTTTACGGTCTGTGGTCCTAAAGGCACAAAGGTTTTATGACTTTGCACTTGAAATCACAATCATTGCTTCCACCCATTTGTTGTAGTAGCTAAGCACTTTACGAGGATTAACTCGTTTTATGTGGATAAGGTTAATAATCTCCTCAAGATCACACAGCAAGTAGCAGATCTGGGCTCTAGACCCAGATAAGAGGGGTCCAGGGACTGATCTCTTGACCTCTATGCACTCCAGTTCCCCCTCATGCTCTGGAACTTTCGCCTTGGCAGCTTGGACTTGGCTCCCTGCTCTAAATCGGAGCATGACAGCCAACCCTTTAGCTGGAGGCAGGGGGGAGCCCCCGCCTCAAGACCCTCCCATCTGCAGGGACCTGGTCCCTGTTGCCTGGCTGGATGGTTCTGGAGCCCTGCGACTAGTTTCAGCTCTGGCCACATTCAGTGCCTCAGGAACAGAAGCCATGCTCTGAGGAGGGATACGAGATTGCTGGAGGGACAGGAGGGAAGGGGCCTGTCCAAAGTTCCTGGAGCAAACCCAGCTATGCAACTAAGGCTCCTGCGGCGGTCTCGGGCACCAGCACACTGCAACCCATCTCGTTCGCCATCCTTGACTGATTTGGCTTTTGGCAAGTGTCAGTGTGGTGGTGGGCACAGCAAAAAGCTCCCATGGGGTGAGCAGTTAAGTGCGGACCCCCAGGAGTGGATTCTACAAGGTGGCACTGCCCCATCCTAGCTGCGTTACATTCTCAGGGCCTCTGCACCTCCTCTGGCAAGTGGAGAGGTCAGTCCCGGCCATAAATGTGAGCACTGGAGCTCCTGTCCCAGACGCAAGCACCCCATAATCCCTGCAGAGACTGTGACCAGGTTTGCCACCCACTGGCTGGATGACCTTGAGCAAATGTCTTCCCCTCTCTGTGTCTCTGTTTGCTCAACTGTCAAATGAAGGGGCAGGATCTTTAATCTAGAAGCCCAGAACTCCAGACTTACCTCTCCCTGGGGCTGACCTCTTTGGACATCCAGGACACACATTTCTCCATACCCCATGCCCCGGGTGCAGCTCTAAAGAGCAAGGCAAAGCTCCTTGCCTTTCTCTTTCCTGTCCTCCACCCTTGCCTGCCAGGGAAGAGCTCTTCCCAGGCCCCCTCAAGTCACCAACATCCTGACCCTTAGCCCAGCAAAGCCAACACTGTCTCCAGCCCAGTGGATGGTTCCTGCAGCATCTACCTTCTCTGGCCAAGTGCCCAGGGAATTCCACTGAGCAGTGCCCACTGGAGCTGGAGGTAAGGGGACAGCCCCAGGGAGCAAGCTGGGGCCCTCCTCTCTGCATCTGACACTCCCTTCTCCAGGGGAGAGGTTGGGCTGCCTCAGGGGAGAACATCCTGATCACCAGCCCTTTGTGTGGGGGATGGGGGGGGGTGTCCCTGGTGGTCCTGCTGCCTCAGAGGCCATCTCTGCTGTCAGAGTTCAGAGGGCAGTAGAAGGGACCGTCCCTAGGCTCAGGATCCTGGCTTTAAGGGCTTTATTCTTATTAAACATTATCTGGTCTCATCTCTGGCCAGGGTGGGAGAGGAAAGGTGGGATGGGATTAGGTGGAGCAGTGAGGTGTGGGAGTACAGTCGGGGAAGGATGGGATTTGGGAGAGGCTGGGAGAGTGGGTGTAGGGTGTTAGTGAGAGGCTGTTGGCTTGAAAGGGTTAGAGAGAGGAGGAGTGAGGTGGGCGACTTGGTTCAGATGGGTGGCCAGACCCCAGTCCTACTGCTGAGTATGAAAGCCCTTGCCTCACATCTGTTGGAGGAAGAGGGTACCTTCCCCCAAATGCTTTAATGTGGTGGTGTCTGAGGCAACCATTTCTCTGTAAGGGGTGGAAAGAGGGTCTCGGGCGGGGTGGGGGAGGGGGAGGGAATCATCCATATCTGAAGGCAAATCCCAGAGTCCAGGTGCTGAGTTGGGGTACACAGGGAGGTCCCTATTGGGTTTGAGGGTGACATGGTGAGTCTCTGCCCCGAGATTTCCCTGCCTTAAGGAGGGGCTTATTTCCCAGGACATCTGGGGGCCTTCATTTTCCCTGGAGGGAGAATGACCTATCTATAACGAAGACCCTCATCATTCCGAAGCGAGGGTGGGAGAAGAGATCCAAACTTAGTTTCTGAGGGAGGCGGAAGGTGCATCCATCTCCGAAGAGATCAGGGGGGCCCTAGATACCTGCGGAGGTTAGACCCCACTTTGGGAGGGTACATTCCATCCCAATGGGTAAATTAGGGAGGGGAAATCCTATCTCCAGAGCCTGGGGCTAGGAGGAAGAGCCCATTTCTGACGGGAAAAGGAGGCTATTTTGCTCTCTGGGAGGTGAGAGACCCTCTCTTTTTGGGGGAGGGGACCCGCGTCTCGAGAGGATGAGGGCCCCGATTCTGGGGAAAGACGCTCCGTTTTTGCTCCCTGGGTGCATGGCCAAAGGACTCCATCTCGCGTGGAAGGACCCGCCCGCACGCGACCCGACGCCGGGCCCTTACCTCCAGGCCCAGGCTCCGATCTGCAGACTCCGATCTGCCGGGCTCCGACTTGAGGTTCCTGCGCTCTGAGCTCCGGGTGCGTCCAGTCTCTGCCCCACTTCCCCCAGCGACTCGCGGGGTTTCCTAGCTCCGCCGAGCCGAGCCGGCCAATCAGCGCTGCCGGCCCCGGCCCTCGCTCGCGCCGCAGCCAATGAGCGCGCCCGCCACGGGCCACCGCCCCCGGGGGGAGGGGGAAGGCAGGGCGGGGGCAGAGTCCGGCCTCCGGGGGCGGAGGAGCCGGGGGCCCGGAGGAGGGACCGCGAGGGCCGGGGGCGAGGGTTGGGGCTGTGGAGGAGGAGGCTGAGGACCCTCATCAGGCCGGAGGGGAGCCTATCTGATGGCCGGGTGGAGAGCGCGTCTCTAAAAGGGGGCGGCTCTATAGGTTGATTTCACCTAGACCTGAATTACCTCCTGTCCTCTTTCCTGGGTCCTGGGGCCTGCGGGTGAGCGTAGCTGCCCCACCTGCACCCCGCGCCCTGGCTCTGGAACCCTAGATCTGGAGTCAGAGTCCGTATGATGCCCTGCCCCCCCCCCCCCCCCCCCCCCCCCGCCCCGGGGCAGGCGTTCAGGGCCCTCTCGCTCAGCCCTCCCAGCTGCCATTCACTTAACAAACCTCCTGCCCCACCAGCTCCGCAAGAGAAATGGCTTGTGCACCCTGGAGGCAATACAAAGAGCACTAGACTAAGAGTCCATGGTTCCGCCTGCATGATCTAGGGCAGGTCACTCCACCTACCCGATCCTCAGTTTCCTTAACAGCAAATGAAGACAACAGTGATAGTACCTCCTTCATGGGTGTAAATGAGACTGTAGACGTGATGAAGGTGATTTTATAAAAATTAAAATGCAATATGAAAGCTAATTAATATTAAAGGGTCAATGACTGATAGCCCAGCAGCTTTCCAAAGGTATTTGGAAAGAGGATGCATTCATTCAGTGGTAGAGTCAAAGACACAGAAACTGCCCATCCGAACAACATGTGATCACCAACAGCTCATAATGAATGGAAATTCCAGACCCTCAAAGGCCACAAAAGAACACAGCTTGGTTTTCCCTATTCATCCTGATCAGTCATTATTTCTTTAGTTTGCTAGTATCTTGCAGAAACCTGAGATCCCTCCTTTCTGCTTTCCAGGAAGCCAGGCTGCTCTATCTCTGGTTAGGCAGGGAATTAAGGAATTAAGACAAATAAAGAACAAATAAGCAAATAAAAAAACACCCAAAAAAACTACCTGCCCTCTAGTGTGGTCTATGACAATAGAGACCAAAAAGAAACAATAAATAAGAATCATTCAAAGGAACAGACAGAAAATATAATTGATCCAAAGTTCTGCTGAAATTGAGAGAGCTTTGCCAATCTTTTTTGGTAGGTTAATCCTGCCACCTTGCTTGCAGAACTTTATGAGGCCTGGGTTATAAATCCAGCAATTTTTCCTTAAAATCTAAGCCATGTAGATAATCCTCTTCCCTGCCCAAAACCCACCCAAAGAAATAAAATGGTCAATAAACATAGGAGGAAATAAAGTTTGTCAAAGAAAGGCAGGTTAAAGAGATGGAAAAATTTCATCAACCAAAATGGCCTGATTTTCATTATTATTATTATTTTTAAAGATTTTATTTATTTGATAGAGAGAGACACAGCGAGAGACGGAACACAAGTAGGGGGAGCAGGAGAGGGAGAAGCAGGCTTCCCGCTGCGCAGGGAGCCCGATGTGGGGCTCAATCCCAGGACCCTAGGATCATGACCTGAGCCGAAGGCAGATGCTTAATGACTGAGCCACCCAGGTGCCCCCCGATTTTTATTATTATAACTACTATTATTTGTGGGGGTTTCAAGGAAGTGGACAATTTCATGAATTACTGATGGGAGTATAAATGATCAGAGCCTTCCTGGAGAGAAACTGGGTATTCCTATTAAAAACATTTTCCTGAGCAATGAATGGTGCAAAGGTTTAGTGATAAAGTGGTTTAGTGTTATTTTGTTTATTGTAGAAAAAAACTGGAAACAAAAGTACAACCACAGAGACTCTAAAGGGACATCTATTGAATGAACAGAATGCCGCCAATAAAACATAAGTATTAAATATTGGATGGTATGAAAATGTCATCTCAAAATATTAAGTGAACAAAGATATTCACCAAAAAAATTTATTTGGTATTGTCCTGTATTTGTTAAGTCTATATAAATAGACCTGGATAGATCAGTGCTGTTCAACAGAACATTCTGTGATGGCAGAAATGTTCTGTACCTGTGTTGTCCAAGATGGTAGCCACTGGCTATACGCAGGTATTGAAGACTTCACATGTGCTAGTCGACTGAGAGACTGAAATTTAAATTTTATCTAATTTTTGTTTCAGGTCAAATCATCATATGTAGCTAGTGGCTATCACATTGGACAGCACCAATATAGATTGAGAGAGAGAGAGAGAGAGAAAAAATAAATGCTCATTAGTATAAATAGTTACAGCTATATGTTAAAATTATAGATGATTCTAATTTTACTTTATTTACACATCACTAACTTCTAATTATTCTATAACAAATATATATTGCTCCTATACCAAGAAAAAATATTTAAAATGAAAAACAAAAAAGCAAAAGTTTAAGCCAAATGCAGCCCACCGTTTTATATGACCTGCAAGCTATTATATAAAGTGGGTTTTAGCTTTTATTTATTTATTTATTTATTTATTTTAAAGATTTTATTTATTTATTTGACAGAGAGAGAAACAGCGAGAGAGGGAACACAAGCAGGGGGAGTGGGAGAGGGAGAAGCAGGCTCCCCGCTGAGCAAGGAGCCTGATGTGGGGCTCGATCCCAGGACCCTGGGATCATGACCGGAGCCGAAGGCAGACACTTAACCACTGAGCCACCCAGGCACCCCGGGTTTTAGCTTTTAAATGGTAGAAAAAAAATATTTTCTTTCACATGAAAATGACAACGAAATTCAAATTTCACTGTGCATAAATAAAGTTTTATTGGCACACAGCGATACCCCCTCAGCTATGCTTCGTCTATGGCTGTCCTTATGCTACAATGGCCGAGCTGAGTAGTTGTAGCAGAGACCGTACAGCTTGCAAAGCCAAAAATATTCACCATCGGGCCCTTTTCAGAAAAAGTTTGCCAAGCCCTGGTCCCAGACGATCAGGGGAAACAAACATTCACAGCACCCACTGGGGGTTAGGCCCTGGTACTGGGCATTTGGGAGGAGCTGCGTTGTTCCTGGTTAAGGAGGGGTGTGAGAGGGATATTAACAGCCCGGTGCTTTGCAAGCTGATTCTCAAGTAGCTTCATTGTGACACTTGTGAAGAAAACTGTCAGCACGCTGGCAAGGCCTTTCTCACATTAGCTCCCCTTGCATTTTTCATAGTCCCATGGTTCTCCTATGGGGCTGCTTGGGGCCACAGGTGTCTTGCAGGGGATGCCCAGAATGTTTTCCAGGGGCTGGCTGTGGCCCAGGATGGAGCTCCTTCCAGAAAAGCATCTTTGAGAAGGGAAATGAGGGCAATGGAGCATGAAGCTCTTTGGGTGCCAGCAGTCTGAGCAGGAAAGGCCCTTAGAGATTGGCTACCCATTGTACAGAGGAGGAAACTGAGGCATAGAGATGGGGATGAACTTGCCTGGAGCCAGACTAGAATGTGTGTACCTTATTTCTTAGGTCTGTGCTTTCCACACTTCCTGCTCACAAAATAGTATAGGGATATCACGGAGGGCATTTGGGTGTGACGGAAAGGGGACTGGCTGGGGACTTGTAGTGAATTCCCAGTGGTTGTGTGACATTGAACAAGTCATTTACTCCCTCTCAGTCTCTTTGTTCTCATTTGTGAACTGAACAATTAAAGTGCCTACCACAACATCCACATGTAAAAGAATGAATTTGGGCCCTTACCTCACACTGTACACAAATATTAACTCATAATGGATCAAAGACCTAAATATAAGACCTAAAACTATAAACCTCTTAGAAGGAAACACAGAGGTAAATCTTCATGACTTAGGATTTGGCAGTGGCTTCTTAAATATGACACCAAAGCAGATAAATTGGAATTCATCAAAATCAAAACCTCATTTGTACATCAAAGAACATCATCAAGAGAGTGAGAAGACAATCCACAGAGTGGGAGAAAACATTTGCAGATCATATATCAGAAAAGAATCTAAAATCCAGAATATATAAAGAATTCTTACAACTCAACAACCAAAAGACAAACAACCGATTCAAAAATGGGCAAAGGACTTGAATGGACCTTTCTGCAAGGAAGACATACAGACGGCCAACAAGCACATAAAAAGATGCCCATCATCATCAGTCATTAGGGAAATGCCGATCAAAACCCCCCTGAGATACCACCTCACGCTCCCTGGGATGGCTGTAATAACAAAATGTTAAATAGGAAGTGTTGGCAAGTATGTGAGAAATTGGAACCTCATACCCTGCTGGTGGGAATGTAAAAATTGACCATGTTGGGAAATGGTCAGGCGGTTCCTCAAGAAGTTAAACACAAGTCACCATAGGACCCAGCAATTCCACTCCTAGGTAGATATCCAAAAATTGAAAGCAGCTGTTCAAACAAAAACTTGTATATGAATGTTCATAGCAGCACTACTTACAGTGGCCCCAAAGTGGAAACAAGCCAGATGTCCGTCAGCGGACGAATGGATGGACACATTGCTGTACATCGTTCGGTGGAGTATTATTCGGTCATACACAAAAATGGAGCACTGCCACATGCCACAATGTCGATGAACCCTGAAAACAAAAGACCATATACTGTGTGGGTCCAGAATGAGATATCCAGAATAGTAAATCCACAGAGACAGAAAGTAGATTAGTGGTTGCCAGGGGCTGGGGGTGGAAGAAATGGAGGAGTAGTAGTAGAAACGGGGTTTCCATTTGGGTTGATGACAACGTTCTGGAACTAGACAGGGGTGATGGTTGCACAACACAGTGAATGTGCTTAATGCCACTGAACTGTTCTTTAAACTTTAAAGAACCATTTTACTTTAAAATGGTAAATGTTGGGGTGCCTGGGTGGCTCAGTCGGTTGAGTGTCCGACTCTTGATTTCAGCTCAGGTCATGATCTCCGGGTCATGGGATCGAGCCCCTCAGTGGGCTCTGCACTCAGCAGGGAGTCTGCTTCTCTCTCTCTCTTTTTTCCTCTCTCTCTGCTCCTCCCTCTGCTCACACTTTCTCTCTCAATTAAATAAATAAATCTTTAAAAAAAAATGATAAACGCCATGTTATGTGTATATTACCAGAACAAGAAAAACGTGTCTAGCACAGTAGGTCACTGTTTGGGGTAAATGACAGGAGTTCATCCCTGGCCCCTGGTGGATGTCCGTACTTAGCAGCTGTTGTTATTAACCAGCTGCCCCAAGAGACCTGCCCAATTGTGTGAGGTTGCCCAGAGCTCACTCATTCGCTCGTTCAGTAATTCATCTGTACATTCCCTCAGCCAGGCAACAAATAAGCAGTTAGCATCTACTCTATGCCTGGTGCTGAGCTGTTCTAGGTGTTGGGGATTTGAGGTCCCACCTCCATGGAATTTCCATCCTGGTGCTAGGAGACAGAGTATAAGAAAGGCAAATGTGAACTAAGGAAACTAATTTCTGACAATAAGTGCTTTGGGGGGAAATGAAAAGTAGGATGAAGTGCCCAGAGTCAGAGCAAGTACAACAGCCATGATGACCAGGGGGTCGCCTGGAAGGATGTGACCTCTGCGTGGAGCCAGAATGCTAAGGGGGAGCTGGGGTGGGAGCCCTTGTGCTGGGCTCCTCGAAGACCCAGGAGCTGCATCTGGCTCTCCTTACCTGCACAACCCCCGTAAGGTGGGTGTACCACGTCCAGCTGCCGCCTCTAACACGTCACAGATGTGTCACAGCTCTGTGCTACTGTCATTCCAATGACGGGGTCCCTCCAAGCTGCCAACCCCCAAGAAATACAACAGTGTAGTTCTCCTTCTAGCTCAGGATGCACTGAAAGGACAGGGGAATTGTGTTTTCCCCCAGTGCCACTCCCATGCCCTGGAGGGCTTCCCAGATGCAGTAAATGCATAGGCAACCCCTAACAACAAACACTTATCCTGCTCAAAACATTGTTAGTGCTGAGATGGAAAAACCCTGTGTTAAATAACACGTATGTAGTTTCAATAATATGAAAGGCGCTTAATACATTCTAGGTCCCTTCCTCCTGTAGCTGAAGTTGCACTCGTATTCACTCCAATTCTTCTTGCCAGTACATGTGAGGGCATTTCAGGGGGTCAGATAGAGGGGTGTGGCTCCCCTACTCATCTCCATTGCTGGAGAACATAGCTAAGCATTTATGTCTTATCTGAGATCTCTGAGGACTTTGTTGGCATGTCTGAGATCTATGGTATTTCTGAGATCTCTGAGGACAGTACTTGCCATGCAGGAGGTGCTCTATTAATACTGATCCATTTCACCACGTGCAAAGGACAGTGTCAAGCAGGATGCTGAGGAAGAGTGCTGACTCCTCTCATCTCTCCCTGGGGGAGCTCTTCGCCCCAAGGAGCTGTCCATCAACTCTGTGCTGAAACTTCACCAAACAGATCAAACTCTTCCCCCAGGGCCAGCAAATCTGAAGTCCTTACTCCACCCTGCCCTCCATCCTTCCCTCTCTTCCTTACAGACAACAAGAGGCGAAAACCAGGGCACAGAGTGGTGGAGCGGTTATATCCTCAAACTCTGGAGATCCGGCAGTGACAATGAGGAATTCTGGAAGATGAGGATGATGATAGTAAGGCCTGTGTGACCGGGCTTGCACGCGTGTGAAACTGAAGTGTCTGTAGATCGTGTGGTAGGGTGGATGGCTTGCAGGAGTCCTCCACCAATACTGGCAATCATCATGACCATTCTCAAAATCATCACTCTCATTGTTTGGGCTCCAGAAGCAGACCCTGAGACAAGGACCTGAGTGTTTTATCTGAGAGGGACCCAGGAGACACCAGTGGGGGTGGGGTAGTGTAATAATGTGATCACAGTGAGCAGCCAGGCTGGCATCCTGCTGGGGAGCACTGGGAGCTCACTTCACAGTTGCCCCATGGAGGGGAAGGAGGCTGGGGCATATAGACACCAGCGAGTACCAGTCATTGGTCGAGGACTGCCGGCCCAAGGTGTCAACTCCCCAGCGCTTCCAGCTTGTCCTTTTTGGGTTGGGCAGGCTGAGGTGGCCATCGAGGGCCCTCGCACTGAGTCTCAGGCAGTGACAGTTCGAAGGCAGGTGCACGCTGGGCAGGGCATCGGCGGTGGCTGCCCCACCACCACTTCATCAACGGCCAAGGTCTTTTTCTTACTTTTTTTTTTTTCTTTAAAATGACTTTAGAGCAGTTTTACATTCACGGCAAAATTGAGGAAAAGGTAGAGAGATTTCCCATGTACCCACTGTCCCCATATATGCACAGCCTGTCCCCATCAGACGGGACATTTGTTACGACCGATGAACCTGCACGGACGCATCAACACCCAAGGTCCATGGTTTCCAACAGGGTTCACTCCTGCCCAATCGCAGGTTTGGATGGATGTATCATGCCGTCGTCTGACATTGTTTCAGGGCTCTGAAAATCCTCTGTGCTCGAGCTCCCTCCCCTTCGCCCCCGGAAACTACTGTCTTTTTTTCTGTCTCCATAGTTCTGTCTTTTCCAAGAATGTCATAGAATTGGAATCATACAGTATGTAGTTTTTCAGATTGGCTCTTTCATTTAGTGATACACATTTAAGTCTCCTCCATGGCTTGTCATGGCTGGGTAGCTCTTTTTTTTTTTTTTTTTTTAAGCACTGAATAATATTCCATTGTGTGGATGGATCACAGTTTATTTACCTCTTCATCGAAAGGAGGACATTTTGGTTGCTTCCAAGTTTTGGCAACTAAGAATAGAGCTGCTATGGGGCACCCAGCTGGCTCAGAGCATGTGACTCTTGATCTCGGGGTTGTGAGTCTGAGCCCCACATTGTGTGTAGAGATTACTAAAAAATAAAATCTTTAAAAAAAAAAAAAGAATAGAGCTGCTATAAACAGCTTTGTGCAGGTTTTTGCATGGATGACAGTTTTCAACTCCTTTGGGTAAATACGAAGGGGTGCTATTGCTGTCTCATATGGCAGGAGTATGTTTAGTCCGGTAAGAAACCTCCAGACTGTTCCAATGTGGTTGTGCCATTTTGCGTTCCCACCGGCCATGAATGAGAGTTCTTGTTGCTCCACATCCCGAGTTTTCTGGATTTCTTCCTCCTCCTCCCCCCTCCTCCTCTTTGGTCACTGCTAAGGTTTTAAAATGCCATTCTCCTGGGCTCTCGTGGTCTGTGCTCACCTCTTCCATAGTGCTCACGAGTTCATTAGATCAGTCGTTCCATCACAAAGTCACTAGCTGATTCAAGTCCTCATTTGCTCATGTGTGTACTCGCCCATTTATTCTCCCACACTCACCAAAACTGCTGACCGGCGACTTACTGTGTGTCGGGCAGGCTATTAAAGGATCTCTTCAGGGCTGTGAGCTCCTCGGGGACAGGCCCTTGGCCTGACTCATGTCACCACACCAGGCACAGCTCTCAGCACTGAGCAGGGCTCAGTATGTGTTTAACTAACCTGGACACACATTAGAGGAAACGGTCTCCTTTTATTTTTCTTTCTTTCCAAACTGAACACCCCAGAAAGATCCAGGCTTGGTGGGGACTAGACAGTTGCTCGACTGAGATTTCAAAGACCTTTCCCATGAAAACAGGTCTTCCTGAAAACGAATCCTGGGCTCCCTGGGAGTTTGCGGGTAGGAAATGCGTGCAAATGCTCATTCTCCTGCTGAATTCAGAGGCAGTAGATGGAGGAGCTTTGCCAGAAGGTACCAACCTCGCATCAGCTCCAGGGAGCAGCTCCTGAGTTGGATTCACCAGGGTTCCGGTCCCAGACCGATTGCTGCTCCACAGCTGTGTGACGCTGGGCCTGTCACCGACCCTCTCTGACCTCAGCTTTCTAAAGGATGGATTCTAGCTTCTCCTTGCTGGTTGCTGAGAGCACTGAATGTGACAGCTGGTGCACAGCCCCGAAGGCCCCCATCCTCCTTATGAGGACCACTGGCTCAAAGCTGCGTGCGTTGAAACACCCTGCATCCGCCTCTGTGACCCCAGGGAGACACAGCCCACCTCCCATGCCACTTCCCTGCGTGTCGCTGAGGCCTGACGTCTGCTGTGCTGGCCCTGAGCGGGGCTGCCCGTGCTCTAGGCTGTCCTCAAGTCTGTGATACAGTACAGTAAGCTGAGCTGGTGGTCCTGCGTGAGCAAATAGAGGCCGCTGGGGTCTGCAGTGCTTAGAGGCTGCACTGGAAACCGCCCAGCTGCCTCCACCCAGCATGCTGCTCACAGGCTGTGGGACCTCTGGGGCCCCTCCTCCTCTCTGACTCTTGGTTTCCTTGCCCATAGGCCAGGGTCAGCCCAGCGAGGAGCTCTGATGATTGGGTTTCAGCCTGATTTCCTCAGCACCTCCCTTGACTGGTTATCACAACTGGGAGGAGGGAGACGCTCCCAGCATTGAGTGGGTGGAGGCCAGGGATGCTGCAGAACATCACAGTGCACAGAACGGCCCCACAACAAAGGCCATCGAGCCCAAAATGTCAACAGTGCTGAGGTTGAGAAACCCGCTCTAGTACAACTCCTCCAGGGTGACGAGTGAAACCCAGAAAGGCCCACATCACCCAGTGGGTGTTAACCCATTTCAGCTTCTCCGAGCCTCCGCGTCTTCATCTGCGAAGTGGGGGTAAGAATCACAGTGGGGTTGTGGAGAGGTTTAGGAGAGAGACCCTGCAAAGCGTCCTGCCCAGGGCTGTACCAACAGCTGGAAGATTAGGAGTGGGAGGACCCCGTCCCCACCTCTGGAGTTTAGTTCTGACTCTTCCCCGAGGAGCCGGCCGCTGTCTGGAACATCCAGGTGTGTGTTGTCGTGGAAACCTTTCAGGGATGGCGTACTCAAGAGCTTGATTGATTTTTTTTCATCCTCAAAATAACCCATGCTGTCAGTCAAGTAACACTCAGGCACAGTGGTTAGGCAAGTGAGATTGTTTAGCCTTCATTAACTGCTGAGCAAGGCGCCTGCTTGGGGAGCTTCCACCCCCCACGACAGGCAGTTAATAGCAATGCAACAGTGAATAATTAATAATAGTGATGATGACGGTGATGGCTGCCGGACACAGCCCGCCCCTCCCCCCATGCCCACCAGCTTCTGTGCCAGATGCTTCACATGCACACCAAGTACCACCTTGAGTGTGAGCACAGTACTGTGCCCATTTTACAGACACTGATGCTGAGGCTCACAGGGGTGAGTGTTGGGGCTGGTCTGAGCCCGTTTCAGATGCCAGGTGCCATGCTCTAACCACCGAACTTCACTGCCTCTCAGGAGCCTCCAGTGGAAGGGGGTGTGGGGACAAGGCTCAGTTCCTTTTATCTGTGGCCCCGGCATCCAAACGGTTAGCTCCAGGCTCTCTTCTTGGTGAGCTCTCAAGCTGGAAACACTACCACCTGCCCCTGGAGCCCGTCTCTGAGCATGGCCCTTCCTGATCCAGACATCCCTGCCCCAAAGAAGGGCTCCTGCCTGGCTCCAGTATCTGTTGCTTCGTAAAGCCTGAGGCAGAATCAAGATCTCAGCCGTGGCACACCTAACCCTTCAGTCTATCGTGGTACAGCACAGCCTCCAATCCACACCATTCCTGCTTGCCTTCAGACAAACAATCCCTACTCTGGGCAGGAGACAATAGAAAGAATGCTGGCTACAGAGTCAGACCGACCTGGGCGGAGACCCCACCCTCGTTACTTCCTGGTCCTGTGGCCTCAGCCTACGTATGCTTTTTAAGCCTCAGCTTACTGGGCAGCTCTCAGAGCCAACGTGCCACTGTATAACATATAGCAGGTTAGTTAGGGTCCCCTGAGAGTCACTGGGGACCCACGCTTTGGGGTAGCTGCCAGTGGCTAAGGGGACTGTCGACTGCCCTGGGTTCCTTGGGGCATTTCCTGTGGTCAATTCATGAGGCTGGAGCGCCACCTCGTGGCGAGGGTCCTCCATCGAGCCAGGCCCCGAGGTGAAGCGCCCAATGAGGCCGATCCCCTCAAGCCTTGCAACCTGGGGGAGGAGAAAAATGACCTCCAGACTGCTTGGGCGACGTGAAGCCAAGAACAAGCTCCACACCTGTCTTTACCGTTGGCTAGCCCCCAATAAGGAGCCTTGAAAGCTCTGGGCTTCTCTTCATTCATTCACTCATCCGTTCCTTCTGCCTCCCCTGCCCCTCATGGACACTCACCTAGCCCCCCAGATGCCTTTGCTTTTCTTCATAGCCCTCAACAACCCTGGCGAGTTTATAAGGCTTAAACCACTAAACGTAATTCTTTTAAAAGTGATAGCACGCATCGGTCTTATGTAATTCACAAACGAGGGACAATGCAGGATGACAAAGCTGGTTCAAAAGAGAACACGAGAAACGGGGATGTTTACAGTATGTAGGAAAAACAACAAGATGAAATCGCCATATTAGACACAAATTTGGTTAAGGTCCCGCGGGGCCAAACTGCTGTTCCTCTTGGGGTAATTTTCCTACTGGACAGAAAAGAAAGTCATCATGTGGTTTCAGTTTTTACCGAACTGCAAAATGCTTGCACCCTGAGCAGTCGGGTACACAAAACGTGCTCTTGCAAATGCTGCAGCGTGCAGTCACTTTTGGCCTTACTTCTGGTTTTGGGATCATCGTACTTTACACGACCTGATGCATGCTATGTATTTATGTTTTTTGCCTGTTGCCTCATCTAGTATTGGACTCCACGAGGGCACAGATGTGAGATGTCTTGCTCCCTGCTTTCTCCCAGGCACCCAGTCAACATCTAGCATATGGAGAGTGGTGGACAAATATTTGCAGAATGACAGGGTGTGTCAGACTTGGGTTTGCATGACGCCAGTCCTGTCCCCATGAAGCTCACCATCTGTGAGGGAGACATGCGGGGAAACACAACCATTACACCAAGTTTTAAAAGGGTCATATCACAGAAGGCTCAGGGGCTGTGGACACCTGGGGAAGGCTTTCTGGAAGAAGAAAATGAGAGAGGCTGGGTGAGAGGGGTCTCAGAGGGTGGGGGGGTTGCTAAGAGTGTGGTGCATTCTGGGAGGAAGGAATTCAGTGTGACGGACAGGATGGGGCTGGAAAGGTAGGCAGAGGCCAGACATTGAGGGCCTAGTGGGCTCTGCAAAGGGGTTTGGGTTTTAAGCAAAGACCTCTCATGGCAGCTGTCTGCAGTAGAGCCTTGACATTCATGACTGATACCCCGCCTGAGAAGCAAGTCTCCGAATTCACTTGGATGTAGATGTTCACAGCAGGAAGATTTTCCATTATATTTACATGCTGAAGAATAAGTATTTTCAAGGGTCTCACACATCTGCTCCAAGTATCCTTCTACTCAATCTGCCCTTGGTGGAGGGGGTGGCGGGGGGCCTTCATAAACTTCCGAAGACAGATCACCCAAGTCAGAAAGCTGGGTGTCACCCAGAGCCCCTCTTCTTCCTGTACCTGCCCCTCCACTTCTACCCTTTCTATTCCTCCCATCAATGAGGCAATCACATGACCGAATGCCAGACTGGGCTGACAAGAATGAGGGCCTATGTGGGGACAGAGATCAGGGCCATCCCCAAGGGTCAAGGGCACTTTTCACTACTCAAGCCCATTAACCTCTAAAGTAGCACAGCCCTTGCTGGTTCCAACAGAGGGCTGAAATGCACAAAACTATCAGATTGATATCAGTCTGTTGGTAGACAGGCTGTAACATCACTTAGTTCACAGATTTAAAAGCCACCAGTTGGCTGCCTGGTATTGCTGGGCAGAATCACTAACCGATGTCAGGTAAGCAGATCCCTGCTGACACCTGCCTTGGGACACTGCATGGAGCTGTCACGTGACAAGCAGCACCACCTGGAAGGTCTCCCTGATTTGAGCCGGGTCCGGGGTTGAAACTCCTGCTCTTTCCAATGTCGGTGGTGCTGCTGTCTGCTGGGCAGGTGCACTGGCCGAGTGGCAGGGGTGGGTTCTAACTGGCAGTCCTTCCCAAGATGCAGGAGGCTGCAACCTAACTAAGTGAAAAGTCCATTCACTTAGCTTTCTAGGAGCACGCAGGACAGGAAACACAGCATGCACAGGTGTCATCCCCCTGGGAGGACCATGCACACAGCTTTTTTGCTCCTGTACCCATGGGGGGCACGTGTGGCTGCTGTGGCTGAGGGCCAAGACGTGTGTAGGTCACTTTGACACAGAGATGGCAAGCTGGGTCTCCGAGTGACGTTCCACATCAGAGACACGTAAGGCCAAGGTCTGCCTGTCAACTTACAGCTCCCCAAGTCCAGGCCATTCCACGCATAAGGGTCTCACTGCAAACGGGCAGGCACCACGGTCTTCACTCTATGAAGAACTTGGTCTCTGAGGTCGCTTCCCCAGGAATCACGTCTCCTGCTGCCGGCAGCCCACGGGGTGTCTTATTACAGTTGGGGTCGGCGGTGTGTAGGATGGCTTGCTTATTCCTCTGAGGGCCTTTTAGGTCCCCAGGGTGACTCTCGTGTGTAATGCGGAGCCTGAATTTAAGGCAGGCCTATTCCACATGACTTTTCTCATTTGCTCTTTGCCCAGCAACTACTGCAGGATACAGAAACAAGAGGGAGCACTTTATTTGCAGAGAGAAGTACAGATTGCTCACAAAGACTTCTCTAGCAGGTGACGACGCTAGGCCACAGTGTGCAAGCTGAAAATGCTCCCAAACCAAAAAACTGTATTAGGATAATACCTGCAATCTATTGAAAACTTCCCTGGCACATCTTCTGTGGATTATCTAATATAATCTTCACAAAAACTCTGTGCAAAGACAGGAGTCTTACCATTTCACAGACGAGGAAACTGGAGGCTGAGAGAGGCTAGGCCACTTGTCCCAGGTTGTCTGGCTGGCCTGGGGCAGAGCCAGGATCAGAAGCTGGTCTGCCCAGCCCGAGTTTGTGCTCTTAACCAGGAATGACGTGTCCCAGCCCGGCTGCTCATGGTGATTGCTGGACCAGCGGCGCCAGCACCCCCTGGCGGCTGGTTACGTTCCAGCATGAAGCCCCACCAGGAGGACCTGAGTCAGAATCTGCATTTTGGCAAAACCCCAGGTGACTTGGGTGCACAGTAATTCGAGAAATGATGGGGGCCACAGTATCACTGTTGGTTTACTAAATCTTTCCTGGAAAGTCTTGGACAACCAAGTCCCCTCCTTGAGCTGTATATTCTCTGATATTCTCTGAAAACGTTATAATGTGTAAAAAAAAAAAAAAAAAAAAAAAAAAAGTGCAATGGTCTATCTAGGTTAATTCCCTAGCAGAACATCTCGATGGTTTGATGATTCGGAAATATTGCTGCCAAACAAGAACTTCTGGAGGCTCAAGCAAAGCCATAAAACACAGTGAGAAGGGGGCATTTCACCTCTGAGAAGTGAAAATTTTACAATGCTTTGAATTACAGTGGATCTGGATTAATTCCAGGTCCCCCCTAGAGGAAGCTTTCAGGCCGAGTGCTTTAGACATGAAAGCACTCACCCTAATGCGCCAGGCGAAAGGCACGACGACTCTACTGCTTGGTGCCAATTACATTTATGGGCTTGTCCCCAGGAGTGCCGGGAAAATGTCAGTCAGTGCTGACACATCACCAGCTGGGGGCTCTGTCTCATGGGGCTCTGTTTCCAGGACTTGTTATTAATATACCCCGTTGTGATCTGCAACTCTGTTCAATGATGGCAAGTCTATCAGGGATGGTTTTGTGTAGGAACCTCGGAAAACGGGAAGAGCTCAAAGGCTACGCTTCTTGAACCCCTCGCTGTGCACGAATCACCAGGGTCTTGCCCAAGAGCAGATTCTGAGTCAGGTCTGGGCCGAGGCTGCTGCTGCTGGAGGGCCAGGAAACTTGCTGTGGGAAAGGGATCGGGGGGAGCATGGGCTCCGAGCCCGTCTGTGATGTCAGGCGGGTGGCCCAACTGCTCTGAAGTTCACGTTCCTTGTTTGTAAAATGGGGGTTGCTTCTGCTCCCTAGGGTCTTTGGAAGATTTAGAGATGATGTGTGTGGATCTTCTTCCCACTCCCAGAGGGGAGGGTGAGACTCCTTCTCTTGGGTCACCTTCTCTGCACGTTCAGCCGACACCCATTTTTCTTTCCTAAAGAAGCTACTGTTCTTCCTGATCCGGATTTCTCGACCTTGGCACTCCTGTACGTTACAGGATGTTTTAAACAGCACCCCTGGCCGGTAGCACCCTCTCCCTGAGTTGTGGCAAGCCAAAGCTTTCCATACATGGCCAACTGCCCCCGGAGGCAGCAGTGCCTGACTGGGCAGCAGCCTCCCAGGCAACAGTTCCTATTCAGTGTCCGTTCAACAGTACGTGTCGACTACGTACTCTGGGCCAGTGGCCTTCACAACTGTTAAGTGGGTGTAACCAGGCTGAAGTCCTAGGCGTTGGGAAGATGAAGTGAGTTAATCTGGTGTCCAGATGGAGCCAGAGAGGCAGAGACGCCAGGAAGGTTATCTGGACTGTGGGGGGCAGGCAGGGAGGGGAACACGCTGCCCGGTGCCGAGCATGCAGGAACAACAGGACTGGGGGGGGGGGTTTGCGGGGAGGCCAAGGCAGCAGGAGGGTGGGACCTGAGCTGGGAAGGAAGAGGAGGGAGAAAGCAACAGGGAGGGGTTGAGATGGGAGGGGCGCAGACAGAGACATGTGCATGTGATGCAACCAGAAAAGGGAGCCCAAGGGGAGGCGGGGAAGAAGCCCGGGCTCTGGGAGGAAATGCCACGAGGCAGATCATGGCGTGCACCCGGGTCAGCCACACGCGACCAGGAAAAACGCTCGTGTCTGTTCTCAGCTCATCTGATTTTGGTTATAAAGAGTTAAAACAGAAAATGAAGGCCTCTTTGCTGGCTCCTGCCACTTCCTCTGAATGGGCCCTGGCCAGAGGGACGGGGAAGGCAATGAGGCTTCTGTGCCTCATTCTGTGTAGTGTTATTACCGCAACTGTGGCGACCATATTAAACACATCTGTAAGCACGTAACACAGGGGAGCACTAAATGCTACCGGCTGGGCCCTGGGTCCCCCGCCCGCCAGGGAACCTGAAGTAATTGACTCAAGTGGAATCAAGCTGAGAACACCTACCCAACCTGGCCACAGCTCTCGAGACATCCTGGCACACATATGACAAGCCGGCGCATGGACAACAGGCAACTAGATGGACTTCTAGCCCAGAGCAAGGACATTCTCTGGCTGCTGCTGGGAAGCAGCAACGGACTCCAGAAACAGCCCTGGGGCATATAAAGTACGTCTGCCACATTTTTAAAATGATACAATCGCAAACACATTATTTTATGAGCTTTCCATTTTATTAGAAATGCATTTTAGAACAGTCGAGAGGCCGTGCTTGTGGATGCGATGGATCACATTACTGGTTCCACAAAGATCTTCCAGAGCTCCTGCAGGAAACAGAGAAAGCAGATTCCTGAGGTTCGCAAAGGAGACTTCACAACATCAGAGAGGGAGTAATTAGCAAAGGAGAAGAGTCACCACGGGGCAGCACGCACGCTGCCGCAGGAGTGGGGAGCTGCTTCTGATTCTTCGTTGCTCTGGGCTGTTCTTTCTGCCCCATTATGGAAGAAGACCTGGATGGCTAAGTCCTGGCATTCATCCAAGACGCATCAGGATGCCACATGATCAAAATGGACCAGAAGAATGGCAGCAAGTCACAATTTTTCCATTTGGGGAGACCGTAAGTGCCGCATCCCATGACTGCTGAATTTCATGAGGAGCTGATTTTCCTGGTCATGTGCTGCTCCTTCTGACACGGCAGGTGGAGAAGGTACAGATACACCAAGTTCTTAGTGGGGACTGAGTCCTCACTGGCAGTAGACCGTTTGCCGTCTACAGGGAGACGGGCGGGCAGGAGGGCGGCCCAGAGGCGGCGTAGCCGTGAACAGAAGACTGCTCCTCACACATGGCAACCACACAAATCCAGTGCTGTGCTTGCTTGGGGAGCGTGCGAGGGAGAGCCCTCTGTTACCCCTCATCCTCCCCTCTCCTCCTCAGAACTAGGACTGGTCCCCTCAGAACTAGGACTTGTCCCCACAGACCCACCACAGAAGGGGCAGTCACAGCCAAGAGGCAAAAAGAACAGAAGTCATTCATTCCAGACATTTGGACTTGCAGCTCCTGGTAATTATAAGGGATTTTCAAGGGTAATTTTGTTTCTCAGATTTCCCCCTATGAGCTAGGTTTAAAAACCGCGATAGGAAGTGATGTGGCTGCAGGATTAAGGCCCAGCTCTGTCGCTGCCTGGTGGGGTGACTTACCTTGTCCCGGTATCCACCAAGGCAGGGGAGAAAGGAGCTCGGCCTGGTACCTGGCCCGCGTGCCGTTACTAGTATGATTACTCAGAGGCCTAGTTTGATGGACCCACTGTGCCTGGTCAGAGGGCCGCTTGTCATCAGCTAAGCCTGCCTAGTCTGAGAGGCCAGTGTATTTCCACGGTGAAGGTGTGGCCTCCAGGACTGGGGTTCCTACATCAAGAACCCCACCAAGTGCCCCCTCACTGCCTTCCTGTGTCACCAACCACCGCCTGTGCTCGGCCCTACTTCCTCTGGAGCCTGAACTGCCCGCAGGGAGAGAACAGGCTCTCAAGTCCAAGGCGACGGTTGGCCTGCAGGCCCGCCCGCAGACACAGTGACCCCTAAGAAGGGGAGAGCCCACCACAGCCTTCGGCTGCTCGCACTCCTCCGCCCCGACAGCACAGGGTACGGGCCCGTGTCTGGAAGGCCCTGGGGTCAGCAGTGTCACGCGCAGCAACGATGGCCCGCACGCGGTGGGGCTGCACCTACCAGCTGCTGGATGCGCTCATAGACAAGGAGCTGTGGGAAGGAGGCCTCCACCGGCTCCACCACGAAGCGCAGCCGGCCGTCCGCAAGCCTCTCCAGCCGCTGCAGCCAGGAGCGGAAGTGGTCGTAGGCTTCACACGTGACGTCCAGGTGTCTGAGCGTGAAGTTCAGCCTGCAAACAAGCAGCCGACACAGATGCCTCACCTTCCGGCTGCTCCCTGGCCTCACTCCCCACCAGCGGATTTTCACTGAGCGCCTACCGTGTACCGAGCACTGGGTGCGCTTCCTTCCTGAATCTGCAGGAGAGCCCGGGAGGTGGACATATAGTCTCTGCTTCCATTTTATAGACGTGGCAACTGAGGCTCAGGGAGGCGAAGTCAGGTGGCTAAGATACCACCACCCAAAAGACAGGCCCTGCCCTGAGCTACAAAGTGGAACAGGAGGTGGATGCTGACCACCACCCACTGGCCTCTCCTGCCTCCCCCAGCAAAGAATCTGCACACGAGGTGCCCACAATCATATCTGCAGTGAGTGTACGAAGGGCAGGGCCTGAGAGCAGCGGGTGGGGAGCCATCAGAGGGGCGACTTCAGAACACGTCCTCCCGAGTCCTCCCAGCCCGGCCACTCGGCCACCTCTACACCCTAACCTGCAACATGATTTATGCTGAAACAAATTCTTTGCCTTTTCCCCTTTTATTTCCCAGATCTTTTATTACGAGAAATTTCCGACAGCGTGATCAACTATCCCAGCTTCAACCACCGCCAGCTCACGGCCGCTGTGGCCTCTGCCTCCCGCACACCCAGACTGGATTATTAAAAAGCTAACGCCAGCCATCACAGTGTCTCCTCTGTAAATACAGCCACATGCATCTCGAAAAGATAAAGGATCATCTGCTTCTTTGTTTCACCTAAAACAAATATGATGATAATTCTTTAACATTCCAATATCCAGTCAGGACTTTCGAGGTTTCCCTCTGTCTATAAAATCAGCATCCAGGCGCAGTCCACATGCTGTCCTTGCTCACGTGTGCTGTGAAGAAGCGCCTCAATATTATCCATATGAACAACACTGTGATGGATACGCCCAGGTGGGTAGTGTGGACACAGCCGTAATCGCTTCCACAGGGTGAATTTCTAGATGCTGGACTGCTGGGTCAGTAAGTAGGGTCAGTTTCATCACTTTTTTTTTTAAGATTTTATTTTTAAGTAATCTCTACACCCAATGTGGGGCTGAACTCACAACCCCAATATCAGGAATCACAAGTTCTACTGAGGCAGCCAAGTGCCCCGGTTTTATGGCTTTTGCTACATATTCCAAATTGCTTTCAGAAAAGTTGTGCCCTAGCAGAGAAATGGGAAAAAATGGTGTAAAGTGTCCAGTACTGTGTCCAAAATGGACACTCCCTCAATGGGAGCCCTAATGCTTCAGGATGTTCAAGTGCAAGCATCCTGGAGGGGCTCTGTCTGCATCGGGACATGGGGCCCTGAGGAGACAGAAGGCATCCTGGAGGGGACATTCAGAAAGAGTGGCCACGTGTCCCGGCTCTGGAGCACGGCTGTGTTCAAGTGCTCGTCTGCTCACAGACCAGCCATGACAGGTTCCCTGCTGCCCCTCAGCCTCTCTCCCCCCACCGGTGAGGCAAGGTGGGCTGGCCTGCGATGACAGGAGGCCCCGCGTGTAAGGGGCGGCGTGCACTGGCACACGGCAGGTGCTCAGTGAGCAAGGGGCAGGACGACGCTGATGAAAGTGCGCTCGGAAGGGGGCGCCTGGCTCTCGGGGGCGCAGAGCTCACCTCTTCTCCACAGACAGAATGGCTGTGCAGGCGTTTTTCAGTTTGTGAACGAGGCAGGACAGCGTTTTAAACAGAGCGTCGGTTAGGTCATCATCGTAAAACACTGCGGGGAAGGAAACGGGCGAGGGGAAAATGCAACCATCAGGGAGATCTGTCCCTCGGAGGAGCCCCGGACGTGGTGCCGGGTCCCCGTGAATGTGCAACGGCAGCAGCTCGCACGCTGAAAACCGCAGGCGGGTGCGGTGGGGCGCCCGGGAGGCCGGGCAGGGCTCCGCAGGGGGGCCCGGGCGCCGCTGTGACCCAGACGTCTTACCTTCGGCTGCGAGCAGGATGGTGGTGTGGCTGTAGAGGTCGGAGACGTCCTCCTGTGACCAGCTGAAGGGGACCTCCGGGTCTGTGAAAGAAGAAAGGCCATGTTGCGCACGTTCCTCTCTCTGTGGGCCGGCTCTGAGGCTGAGTGAAGCTTCAGGAGAGGAAACAGAGCTGGGGCTAGCTCGGAACGGTGGGCACCGCCAGGCAGCTCTGAATCCTAGCGCCCCAGCTTCAGGGCCATGGCTGCCAATGCGGCTGCCAGGGGCTGCCTCTGCCACTGAGGGGCAGGCACTGCTGCCCCATGAACTTGCTGGGTGATGCTGAGAAAGGTGCTCCACCTCTCTGGGTTTCAATTCTGCACCAGAATGAGCATAGTAAGGCTGCCCTCAAGGACTGCTGGGGAGGGCAGGGGACCTAAGGTGCTAAGTGCTCGGTAGATGACCAAGTGTTTGTATAAAGAGTGAGCAAACATGCAAGTCTGAAAGAGTCTATATAATAAATTTAGAAAACTCTCCCATGCAGTTGGCTCTGAAGCCACATGGCCGACTCCCTGCCATGGACAGAGGACAGAGAGCCATGTTGGGAGGCTGCCTCCCAGTCCTGGGCAGGTGCTTAACCCGGAGCGTCTGTCCTCACCTGTAACTTGGGGACTAATGTGCTTACTGTACAGGGACACTGCGAGTCTGAGTGACAGAGCGGGTAGAAGCGGCCAGCAACTGTCACTCATCAGCCGATGGAGCGGAGTGGCCGTGAGCTGAGGGACTGTGGCGACAGCCGGGACCCTCTGCTCAGCCCAGGACACAGGGCTGATGTCCTGGAGGTAGGACAAGGGGCCGTGCATCTGCCGGGACGCGGGACAAGAAGATGCGCACCTGTGCACAGGTCGTCTTTGAGCCAGTCCAGTTCTTTGACCTTAACTACACCACCTGCAAAAGCAAAACCAAGTAGAATATCCAAACTCAAAACACAGAGAAGGCTAACCCTTCCCATTCTATGCCCAAATCCCTCCGTCCCCCCACCAACATCCTCTCCATGTCCCTCCTTCCCAGCAGCATTTTCTGAGCGCTAGGTCTCGGGTCTTGCACCGGACACAGGGAATGCAAAGGTTTAGGAGGCGTGTCCCTGTCCTCGGGCACCAGCAGCCCAGGAGAGGTTGGCTGGCCAGCGTGCACCGGCCAGGCCATGTGGTCAGGGCACTGCTGAGAGGACGTGCCAGGGGCCCAGGAGAGACCAGCTCTGGTGGCAGACAGCGGTGTCAGGGGAGGCTTCAAAGAGAACATGAGTCACACCTGCTCCTCCCTTCCAGCTCTTGACGACTGGGCATTCAACAAACAATGCGACGGGGCATCACACAGACAGGGCCCCGCCCCATGGAGCGCGTGGCCTAGTGGGGGGGGGCAGATCCCTATCAACTGGTCACACAGACATCAAAATGCAACCGTTCGAGGTGAAATGAAGCTCTGGTAGGGAACTGTGACCTCGTCTGGAGGTCTGGGACCCTCAGACAGGCTAGGGAGGCCGGCACGGAGCAGGTCCTGTGAGGCAGGGGCTACTGATGGCAGGGCCCGACCCCCGCAGGCCCTGGGACAGGCAAAGGAGCTCGGTGTCCACTCAGAGAGCAATGGGAGACCACTGAAGGGTCTGAAGCCTGCGGGCTGGAATGACCTGATCTGAGTGGGAAAGTGCCCCCCAGGCTGCTCAGAAAAGGTCTGGACAGGAAGGCCAGTGAGGAGTGGCTGCCCGCATCTATCACGTCAAGGCAGAAATCCAACAATCAGGCAGATGGGCGTGGGGGGATGGTCCGGGCAGAGGCAAGAGCATGTGAAATGAGTGTTCGGCTCGCTGGAGAGCAAGGCTATCAGGGCAAAAGGCAGGAAAAGCAGGCAGGGGTCAGACCAGGAGGTTTGGGCGACAGAAGGCGAGCTTGAACTTCAACCCTGAAGATTTTCTGTGGGGAGTGAAGAGTCTGGCTTGCAGGACAGCCTGGGTGGGGCAGACAAGGAGCTGGGAGATCAGGTGGGAGCCGCTGTGACGTCCAGGAGGGAGAGAGCTGAAGCAGGACGCGGCAGTGGGTGTGGGAGGAGTGGATGATGCAAGGGCAGAGTCATCGGATCCGAAGCTCCGTGAAGCCGGGATTGTGCTCACTCCGTTCACCTGGGTCTACAGGGCAGCGGGCAGACCCCAGCTCCCACAGTCACGGTACAGGGTGTTTGTCCCAGCGGCCAAACAGAGAACCCTCCCTCCCAGGGGGAAGAGCCGCTGAGCCTCACCTCCAGCAGCAGTCAGGTGGCCGTTGAGGGCAATGTTTCGCTGGCACATGGCCAAGAGATCTGTACCAACATCTGGAACAACAGAAGGGCACGCCATAAAACGCCAGCCACCACCGCATTCTCATCTCCAGGCTCAAAAGCCTGACTGAAGAGAGGTGCAAAATGGAAAGTCAAGTTTCTCCTGTATGCTTACTGCCAACATTAAGTACGTTCACTTTAAGTTCCTCTTTAACGACCTTTCCCTTCAGTAAGAGATGATGGTGCTGGTGGGATGGACTGTGCAGTCCAGAGGGAAGGGGTGAGAGCTCCTGTTTTGAGTGTGTATGAAAGAAACAGGCATGGGTGTTTGGAGGTGATTCATTGAGACACAGGGCAGGTTCCTACATGCTGGGGGCACGCTCTCGGAGCATGACTCGTCACGGCCATCCCTGTCTCCTGAGCCGCCCATGGCTCTGACAAGATGGCGCTTCCCTCCATTTCAGCAGAACCGTTCGATCCTCGGTACCGTGCATCCTTGATGGGGCCTGGGGTGCAGGGGTGCAGGGATTTTACCAAAACTTGATTTTCACTTAGGAGAGTGTATGCGTGGAAGGTACAGAAAGCTGTGTGAGTGACATTTGCCCGGCCCACTATGGCTGTGGACGTCCCGACCCTGTCCCATTACCCACTGAGGGCTCTCCATTCCAGGGAACGCGCAGAGCCTGGGACACACCTACCGCTTTCCCGGGGCCACTGGGTAGAGAGAATATTGATGGTGTGTGCCTGATAGCACACAACCAGTTTAGCAGCTTGTAAGTCTTTATGGAAGTTTTTGTTCAAATAGATCTTCCGCGGGATTTTAACATATAAAACAGGTAAGAAAGGAGCAGCTTTGGCCAAGTGGCAGTGGAAGACCAGAGACCTGGGGCTGCCCCCCAATTATCCCTTTGCCAGCCCCAGAGGGAGAGCACAGAACTCTGCTCCATGGAAACCAGTATGAACCATGGGCGCCTCCCCCACCCGCCATGTGATAGCGGCCGTGTGTATGACTTGGGGCCAGCATGTGATCTGACTCTTAGTCTGCCCATCTGGACCAAGGATGGTGACAGACTCCCTGACTACTGCCCAGGGTCACTATGAAGTCACAAGCGGGGGCTGAAGCATGTGAAAGGCTTTGCCAACTAGAACGTGCCATGTAGATGTGAGCTCCCCTCTTTGTGCCAGAAAATCCCCCTCTCAAGGATAAGACAACTTCGTTATATGCTGCTGTTAGGCACCAGGCACAGGGCAAAGCTCCTGGGTGGTGTATGATGGCCTGACTCTGGGAAGGGCTTGCTGACAATTTGCCTGCACCCTGGCACAGAGCAGAACCGGGGCTGCCCCGCACACTCCCGGCCAGTGGCCAATGCAGAGTATCTGGAAAGTGTGCCAGCATCACAGGGGATCCCTAACTTCCCTTTCCAGTCTCATAAGAAACACAGAGGCACCATGGGGATGGGAACTAGGAATCAACAAAGATGCAAACCAGAGCAGATGTCCCCTTTCTGCCCAACAGACCCTGAAGATTTAAAGTGCAGTGACACTCCCCTGATGAGATCCTACCCTCTTATGAACTAGTACACGCTTTCAGAAAAAGCGTGTGGGCCAGAGTGGGGTGTAGTTGAGAGCACCACGCCCTTGGCAAATTGCGGGTGTCACCACTGAACTGCGGGTACGTGACATGCCATCACTGTGGCGGGGGGGTGAGGGGATCTATGGCACTTTCTATAACATTTTAGCAGCTTCTATGTGAGTCTAACACTACTTCAAAATAAAAAACTGAGAGTGGGGCACCTGGGTGGCTCAGTTGGTTGGGCGTCTGCTTTCGGCTCAGGTCATCATCCCGGGGTTCCCGGATGGAGCCCTGCATCGAGCCCTGCATCAGGCTCCCTGCTCAGCGGGGAGTCTGCTTCTCCCTCTCCCTCTGCTGCTCCCCCTGCTCGTGCTCTTTCTCTCTCTCTCAAATAAATAAAATCTTTAAAAAAAATAAAAAAATAAAAATAAAAAAACTGAGAAAGAAATCACTTGGCAATATGTATCAAAAGCTTAAAAAGGGAAGGGGCGCCTGGGTGGCTCAGTCGGTTAAGCGCCTGCCTTCAGCTCAGGTCATGATCCCAGGGTCCTGGGATCGAGCCCCACATCGGGCTCCCTGCTCAGCGGGAAGCCTGCTTCTCCCTCTCCCACTCCCCCTGCTTGTGTTCCCTCTCTCGCTATCTCTCTCTGTCAAATAAGTAAATAAAATCTTAAAAAAAAAAAAAAAGCTTATAAAGGGTCACACCTGCTTCTAGGAACCTAGTCTGAGGATCAGCAGACAATGGTGAACAAAGATGTTCACCGCAGGGCAACTAACAAAGGGGCAAACAGAAAAACAAAAACACCAAAACACATGGGAACAACCAAAATGTCCAGACACAGGAAAATGGTTAAAAAAAAAAAAAAAAAAGAAAAGATGAAACATTACCTAGTCATTAAGTCATATTTATAATTTCTAATGACTTTGGAAAATACTCTTGAAAAAATGTTTTTTTCACATTTTTGGCAACACAGAGCAACGAATATATAGTCTGATTTCAGCTACTGTTTTGGAGTATGTACATTCAAAGGAAAAGGGGAAAGATGATAAAAAAAAAACCCCCATATACGAACAGTTCAAGTAATGGTTCTAAAGCTCCCGGAGGACAGCAATTCTGTCTTACTCACTCCTGGATCTCCTGCATCTAGGACCGTGTCTGCATACAGTGGGCACTCAATAAACTGCACACTGTTGAACGAATCTGGGGATTGTAGAAGTCTGAGTCAATTTGACTTGCTGTCCTAGGAAGTTTCCACAAAAAGTAAGCAAGACTTCTATAACAGAGAAAAAATGTGAAGCCTGTTTTCAAGCCTTATAAAAGGCGGACCCCTCCTGGTTTCCTGAGACGTCCAGCTTTCGTGGGCAGGGCAGCAGGGCCTCCTGCACTGTAAGTGCTCCTGCACCTGTGGGCTGTGCTGGGCCATCCCGACGTGACTGAGAAAACAACAGAAGGTGGAGAAAACCATGGAACGGGATGGCAAAATCCACAGCAGCAGAAGTTCAATTCCCGGCTGTTCCGCCTCACTTTCTGACATAGCAGGGCGCGCCCTGTGGGGAAACTACTTCCCCTCAGCCCGAGATGGTGGGCCTACCTGTGCAGTAAACGGTACGCGCCACAGTGGCTGCCATAATGCTGGCCAGCCCCGTGCCCGCCCCGAGCTCCAGCACGGTGCGTCCCTGGAAGAGGTCCCGTTGGAACAGGATGTAGTCAGCCAGGAGCAGGGCACCCCGCCACACCTGGGGGAGAGAGGACAAGGAATGACAGCTGACGTGAGGCTCCAGGGAGACCCTTCGGGGCCACAGGAAGTGGGCGGGACCTACCCACCTGCTTGCCAACATCCTCCAGGGGGGTGGCCATGGTGTGTTCTGGACAGGATGGAAACCAAAAGAGAAAGGGCTACTGTGAAAATGGGGACGGACAGAACACAGACAAGACGAGGTGCATGGCATTCTGCAATGGGTGCTGGAGTTGAGCATTCTCCAGAGCGGCAGAAACACAGGTGGTGCGACAATTGGGAGGGACTGTGTGAGCGTCACTCACAGATCAGGCACAGGGGCTGGCTCCGATAACCGGGAATCTCTGCCCCTCAGGTCCTGGCCCAGCCTGGTCACACACACCGCACCCCACAATCCACTTTACTGTGCTCAGTAACTGCACACTCGTCACAGTGTGTTTATGTCGTCTGGATCGGCTCTATGCTGACAACAGTCACGGTGCATTCCGCATGTTTCTCACGCTTAGAACCAGACCAGAAGTCAACAAAGTGAGTTTGAGTTTATATCCCTTTTCAGGTGAACTATGATAAGACATATTCTCAAGTACAAAATGTATTAGGATAAAATCTCATGGTGGTATGGGGGGCGGGGGAGAGAACAGAAATAGGAGACCAAAGAGAAAGAGGAACATGGCAAACATCTTTGCTGTTAAAGAACTGGCTCTCGCATTCTTAAGCAGGATGGGGATGGCTATCAAATTAAAATATGCACAACACGTGCACAGTGTGGGGGGCTCCATGTGCTTGTCAGCCTTGCCCACATCGGACCACATGCTCACAATGGAACAGGAGAAGGGACCGAGGGACCAAGACAGGGCAGAGAACCGCAGGGTCAGAAGAAGCATGGGTGATGCTGCCCACGCCCCCTCCACGAGGGTTTGCCCTACAAGTTGAGGGGGGCAGCCTGCACGCCCCTGCTGTTTGGTTCCCAAATGGGGGGTTCGACCTCATGACCCTGAGATCAAGACCTGAGCTGAGATCAAGAGTTGGAAGCTCAACAGACTGAGCCACCCAGGTGTCCCTCCCATCCGGGTATTTTTTAACTGGCTTCTCAGATGGGTCCACAACCTGAAAACAACGACCTGATCTGTGGGTCAGAGGAAAAGGGGGTCAGGAGACTGACATCTGCTTAGTGTCCACTCTGTACCAGGCCCCGTACAGGCACATACTTGGCATTACTTATTAAATGATCACCAAAGGGCAGTATCCTGGCCCCCAGTTTATACATGCAAACACGGGCTCTGGGTGAGCAAGACACTTATAAAAGGTTACCTGGCTCGTGAGGGGTGGAGGTGGGTTAAAGCCCAGCTCTGCAGGGCGCCAGAGTCCAAGACCTGGTCCCTTATGTCACACCTTACAGATGGAAGCATACAGCTGGGGATGGAACACCTAGGGGTTATCCCTGTAGCTCGAGCATTTAATTGCCTTGCCACTCTGCTCCCGCAGGGTGGGAAGGACTGACAGCATGCTGAAAGGAAGGGCCTCACCATGAGGTCTGTGAGATGGGACAGGCCAGGCCCTCTGCTGTGGGACTTTGTTCTCAGCCTGTGGAATGGTACATTCCCCGGACGTTAAACACACACACCAGAGGCTAAACCCTCGGTATAGAATAACCAAGTCAGCCACTCCCCACTCAGGGAGGCCAATTAAGTGAAAGCTGAGAGCAAAATGAGCCATCACAGCCCCCCTACGTCTCCCCAGGCCAGAACTTTCCAATGTTCTGATCACATGACATAACAACATAGACTGTGGTGGGTGCCTGGGTGGCTCAGTCAGTTAAGCGTCTGCGTTCGGCTCGGGTCATGGTCCCAGGGTCCTGGGATTGAGTCCCATGTTGGGCTCTCTGCTTCTTCTTCTCCCTCTGCTTGCCACTCCACCGGCTTGTGCTCTGTGTGTGTGTGTGTGTCAAATAAATAAATAAAATCTTTAAAAAAAAAATGGAAAAAAAAAGAACATAGGCTCTGGCGTCAGACAGACCCAGGTGTGAATCATCACTCTGCCACTGACTGGCTGTGTGACCTGGGGCAAGTTCCTCAACCTCTTTGGGTCTCAGTTCCCACCTCTGTGAAATGGGAATGCTCATCTCTGGAAAGGCTGTGAGGAACTGAGGTAATCCACGGAAAACACAGAGTAGGGTTCTGAGCAGGCACTCAGTAACTACTTGTTGTACGGATGTGTGGATGGAAGAGAGCTGCTGCTGTTTTTTGTTTTTTTTTTTTAAAGATTTTATTTATTTGACAGAGAGAGACACAGCGAGAGAGGGAACACAAGCAGCGGGAGTGGGAGAGGGAGAAGCAGGCTTCCCGCCGAGCAGAGAGCCCGATGCGGGGCTCGATCCCAGGACCCTGGGATCATGATCTGAGCCGAAGGCAGACGCTTAACGACTGAGCCACCCAGGCGCCCCGCTGCTGCTGTTTTTGAGGGTGCCCTAACTGACCCTGTGTCCCCACCCCATGCCAGTGCCCAGGCTTACTGGGGCCTCAGATACCATCAGGGACCCTGGATCTCAAGGAACAGACTCAACCCAGAGCTCTTTTCCCCCAAATGAGCAATGCTGGGGGTGGCAAGAGTCGTGGCTGTGGAGATGGACATAGATTCAGAACCTTCCTCACTGCCCCCCAGCTGTGTGGCCTCGGGCTTGTCACTTCCTATCTGTATACTCTCCCTGACCCACAAACACACTGGGCCCTGATCCACACTGCGGTGCCGTGCTAGTGGCAGGCGAGCCAGACTTGTATTTACCTATTCTGATGATATCCTGGAGGCTGCTCTCTTGTGCTTCGTCTGCCAGGGGGTCGTCTTCCTCCTGTGTTAGAATCGTGGGATGTACCTTGTCTCTCGGAGGCCCCGCTGGCTCAGGGTCCGAAGCTGCCCATGGTCTCCTCTCAACATCCAAATCTCCGTCCTCGTCCAGCCGAGCTCCCACCCCCTCCTGGATGGTGGCGTCACTCCTGCAGCCACTCCCCAGAGGGGGTCTGGCACTGCCCGGCCCAGAGGGAGGCATTTCCTCTGTGGGGCCCATGGCATGACGGCCACCCTCAACCCCTGAGTCTGTCTGAGAGTCTCGGTTCCACAGAAGCTTGAACTGGGACAGGAAAACTGCAAGGCAAGATGAACACAAAAGGAGCATATCTCCAAGCTGTCTCCTCCTTGCAGAAAATCTGATTTCCACCCGGACAGTTTTACAGGCCAGGTGGAGACATAGTAATGCCCACAGAAAAGGCTCATTTGACTCAGTCGAGGAGCTGGGGCCATTGAGAACGACTACCATTTGATCAGCATCTACTGTGAAGGTGCTTGGCCCCCATTATCTTAGCCCTCCCTGCCGCTATGAAGAGTGGTCCCAGCTCCACTTTACAAACGTGGAAACTGAGGCTTAGGGAAGTTAAGGGAGCCAACAAGGCCACACAGCTTTTGACATGCCAAGGCAAGACTCACACCCAGCCTGCTCAACTCCTAAACTGATGACCTTCGCACTACACCATTCCACCTGTTAAGGGCTGGAAGACAGGACAAGGACACCAAGTGGCCTTCCCCATCCGGTGGCTAGAACATCACTGGGACCAGTTTCAGTAAGAGTATGTGTTCTAGAGAAGTGGGCTGGAGGCGGGGGTGCAAGGGTTCAAGAGGACAGTCCTGGGCTGCAGTCCTCCATCTCCCCAGGCTACCTGACCCAGGCCAGCCACTGATCTGTTCTGGATCTCCGGTTCCTGAATTCAGGGTCCAAACTGGGACACAAGGAAAAGGGGAGTATTAATTACACCACAACAAGCTAATACAGGGTGATCAAAGCTGGGGAGGGTGGCCAGGGAGGACCTGTGTGAGGTGACATTTGGAGTCAGAGCTGGGAGGGAAGAACCTTCTGAGTCGAACAACAGCAAGAGCAAAGGCGCTGAGGGAGGAAGTGTGTGCAGTGTATGAGGGACAGAAAGGAGCAAAGAAAGGTAAGTGTGAACACACAGGCAAGGGCTGGGTTGGGCTGGGCCTCACAGGCCAGGGTGAAGAGTCTGATTTTATTCTAAGAGCAAGGCGGAGCCACTGGAGGGTCTAAATCAGGGTGCTGATGTGATCTGCATTTTTAAAAGATCCCCTTGGCTGCTGGGGAGATGAGTAGGGGGAGGGTGTGCGGAGCAAAGCCAGGGAGCCCCGGTGGGAAGAGCTGGAGCCTCCCTAGTGACGAACGGGGCCGGACTGGGGTGGGGCAATGGGAGCCTGAGCCCTGACTCCCGACCAGACCATGGGCTTCCTGAGAGCAGGGCTTGGCTCACTGCCTTCTGCATTCGCAGCATCAAGTCCTGCCCACCTACCCCCAACCCTGTACAAAGTAAGTGCTTGGGAAAGCACAGGACTTCACTCAATGCAACAAGGGTACTTAAGAAGTGGTATGAGGGTAACAGTTGAACAACGCAATCTACCTAGTCTTTTACCCAAAAAGAGGAGTATGAGAAAGCAGAAAACAAAATGAGATCCACGGGGCTGGGCCCCTTGGCACAAGTCCAGGACCTTACCGGGCTGCCCCATGCCATTCAGCCGCACCATGAGGTGCCTGTGGTTCGGGGTGTAGAGGTGGACATCTGAGAGCACAGTGTCACTTCTGAAGGTGACCTCATCCATAGCTGTGGTGGGGGCCAGCCACCATGGCCGGGTTCCTCGTGAATCATGGGACAGCAGCACCTGGAAGGCAAGATCAAGTCCTCAGGACAGCAGGTCCCAAAGGGGAACAGTATAAACACTCCCCAGTCTGGTGGTAAACAGCTTTGCATTACCCCGGGAGAAGACGCTTCCCTTTTTAAATTCTCTTATGTTTTTCCTAAAGGAGAAAGTCTCGGAGCCTTTGCAAGGGAAAAGAATCCAGCTAGAATTGTGTTATTTTGTTTGCGGTGTGTTCATTTTCACAGGAATCTTTTATTTATGGCAAAGGATCTGAATTTCTATTTATACTGATAAAGTTTTCCTTCCCTTTTAATCTTTTCCAACTTTTTTATTGTGAAAGTTTTCAAATAGACAAGAAAGTTGAGGGCATAGCATAATAAACAGCCATATACCCGCAGCTTAGATCCAGTGATCATCAACACCTTGTCATATGGGGTCGATTGATCTGTCTACCTGGGTTTTTGCTCCCCTGAACTGAAAGTAAATTCTAGACATCACATTTTATCCCTAAATTCCTCTATAGTGTCTCTTAAGACATCCGTCACATAACCGTAAGACCGTTAGCAAATCTAAGATAATTTATGATTCCTTTGTACCATTTAAAACCCCATCCCTGGGGCGCCTGGGTGACTTAGTTGTTAAGCATCTGCCTTCGGCTTGGGTCATGATCCCAGGGTCCTGGGATCGGGCCCCACATCCCTGGGATCACACCTCGCATTGGGCTCCCTGCTTGTGTTCCCTCTCTTGCTGTCTCTGTCAAATAAATAAATAAAATCTTAAAAAATAAAAAAAATAAAAAATAAATAAAAAATAAAACCCCATCCCTGTCCATAGCCAATTTTCTCCATTTCTCATGCAAATATCTTTTATAGCTGGTTTTCCCTAAAACAGTATTCAATCACAATTTACACTTTGCATTTAGTTATTGCCCCTTCGGTTTTTTTTTTATCCTAGAAGTTGACTCCAATGGCCCAAATACCCTTTCTTGCTTTAAAACATTCTCTTTAAATTAAAAAAGTGGGGAGCAGGGGAGTAGATTCAAAGGGAAAGCAACCAAGGCAATCACTGTACAGGTGATGTACAGATGTGGGAAATTATGCAGGTGACACAGCAATAACTGGTGTGGAAAACTACGCCTGCTGCAAAGGGGTCAAAACAGGAAGGCTCCCTCTCCAACCCAACGTTCTGCCTCATCAAAAAGCATCAAACAGCAGCAACATGCATAGCCATGGGCTGGGATGCTGGGTGGAATAGGTGTAAACCCCAGTCTCCCACCTCGTATCTATGTGACCTGGGGGAAATCACTTCACTTCTCTGGACCTGTTTCTTTAGCTATATTCTCACCTTGCAGGTTTCCTGGGGTGTAAAGAACTGAGCAGAGTCCGTGGCCCACAGCAGTTGTTAATTCCTTGTGTTGGGGTTGGTTTCAGGCGTTTGGCCCAAACCTGCCCATAACTCCTGACCTCCTACAGGAGCTGTTCCTACCTGGGTAGGTGTGTGCACTAGCCGTGCGTCCTAGGCATGTCATGAAACCTCTCAGGCCTCTATTTCTTCAACTGGAAAATGGCATCATCATAACCCAGGCTGTCCTCATAGTTTGAGCACACATAACTGGAGTTCCTACATTTAAGGACTTGCCATGTGGAAGCCAAAATTGTACTTACACAAAAAATTTTTGTGAAAAAGCTGACCCCTTGTTAAATTAGTCTCCATGCTGGCTCCCCCACTTGACACTAGAAGCCAGCACAGAGCAAGTGGGTTGTAAGTGAGGCTGTGAATCTAGTAAAATGATGCAGGATTTCATGGTGCCGGTGAAAGTGACAGAGGAGAAATGCTCCATCCTCAGGCAAAAGCCCTCAATCAATGAGGACTGGAAAAATTAGGCTGCATCCAAAAAGAGACTAAATGTCTCAAAGGTAGGTGTGGTTCTCCCAGGACTGAAACATGTCCTGGGGGAAAACTGAGGACTTCTTACATATAGTTTTGGGGAAAAAAAAAAAATCGTCTGTGATGACGCTACGAAAGTCAAACAAGAACCAAAGGATGCTGTTTCTTGTTATAGGACAATTTTGATGGAAAAATTACATCCCACAGATAAGCATAATATTACCATTGCACACCAACTTTTCTTAAATATAGACAAAAACAAAACTCAAATTCTTCATTTCTAGCTCAATTTTCAGTTTTAAAATTCAAACTGCCCAGGCTTCCTGGAAATGTACCCTACAACTGAGTACCAGGAGTTGGAATCCCTTTAGAGGGCTTCTCCTAGGATCAGGTTATCTGGGAACAGAGGTGTCTTGTACCCACCTCCAGACCTGTGTGAGGATTAAATGAGACAATGATCAGTTTTAGGGTTCAGGACATAGTAAATGGTTAATAAATAACAAAAGTGAGTACCGATCATTGTAGCGTTAATAATTATTATTTGAGAGAGAGTGAGCAAGAGCACAAGTGTGGGGAGAGGCAGAGGGAGAGACTCCCCGCTGAGCAGGGAGCCCAACGTGGGGCTTGATCCCAGAACCCTGGGATCTTGACCTGAGCCGAAGGCGCTTAACTGGCTGAGCCACCCAGGTACCCCAAATAATAATTATTATTGAAGAGTGTGCTGGAAGATAGAGAAAGGCAACAGTTTTTCTACTTAGGAATAGCTGACTCAGAGTCTCTGTTTGGGAATGCTACAACTGGATGCATTTCAGTCCCGTCTCCTCACTGGAGAAGAGGGAAAGAACACCCAGACTGCAGATGGTACCCCCCTCGCACCTCCATCACTAGGGTTTGAGTGCATTGGCTCTCTAAAGCCGTGGGGGCCAGACTCTGACGCTCTCAGCCTTTCTCCCCTAGGATTCCCCTCCAAAAGCAGTTTGCTGGGATCTGAGGATTGAAATACGGCCCCGCCTCCCAGGCGTTCCCTCTTTCAGGTGTCACTCTACCCACTCATTCAACAATGGGGATTTGGGCGAAGTTCTGTGACAGTTTGTGTCCAGGCGCGGGATAATGCAGGGCAGGGTATGAAGACTGGGAAGCTGGAGGGACCGCGGTCCAGGGGCGCGGGGGCGGCGCGCAGAGTTGGGAGTCAGGGGCTCCAGGGACCTCCTCCCCTCCCGGGGCTCCTCTTTCTGTCTTGCCGCCTCCCTGAACGCCTCTCAAAAGGCATTTACAGTTCGGCCTCGTCCTCCCTTCTTAATCCTGAACCGAGGGGGCTGCTTGGACCCCGGACAGAAACCCACATGACAAGGCTCCTTCTCCAACCACCATTGCTCGACAGGGGACACTGAGGCCAAGTGGGGACTAGGGCTTCAGGTCGGTGGGGGCCCGGTTTCAAGGTTAGGCTCGCTGCCAGGAGGCTCCCTGCACTCTCCCCATCCTGCCGCCTCTCCCTAGAGCTTACCTGCCGCGGGCTGCAGGATGGAGCCCGGCCGAGTCCTCTAGCCGCCGGTCTCAGGCGGCCGCCATAGTAGGCGGTCTGCGCAGGCGCGGCCACGCCCCCTCTGCGCGCGCCCTCCGGCGCCGCGCCGTGGCCACGCCCACCTGTCCGAGGTTCCCTGGCGCCGGGCTCCTCGGTACCCTTCCTTAACAAGAAGCTGTGGGACCTTGGTCCCTCGTATTTTGTGCCTTTCGCCATTCACGAGGCCTGACACAGACCTGCCATGTCGGGCCATGAGGGTCCTACCGTAAGTTATGACCCAGCGGCAATCCTACTTTGGGGTCACCTCTTCCAGGAGCCTTGAGTCCCCCTTCTCCTGCTCACGTTGACCAGCGTCTGGGCTCTCCGCATCAGAGCACCTGTGGCTCTGGTTGTCAAGACATGTTTACCTGTCTCCATCACTAGGATTTTAGTGCATTGGGGGTAGAAGAAGCTGCAGGGTCACATCTGCAACCCAGGCTGGACTTCTCCGAAGCCAAAAGGGGAAATAGAATAATGCTTGTAAAGCAGTTAGCATCATCCTTGGCATGCTGTGAGCACCCGAAAAATGGCAACTGTACTTATAAGTTATATACATATATTTTTTTTTGAGGAGAAGCTTTTATTTTTTAAATTTATTTTTATCTTTTTCATCATTATAAGTGTACTCTTTTTTTTCTTTTAAGATTTTATTTATTTGACAGAGAGATAGAGCAGGAACACAAGCAGGGGGAGTGGGAGAGGGAGAAGCAGGCTTCCCGAGGAGCAGGGAGCCTGATGTGGGGCTCGATCCCAGGACCCTGGGACCATGACCTGAGCCGAAGGCAGATGCTTAACGACTGAGCCACCTAGGCGCCCCTATAAGTGTACTCTTTAATCCCCACCCCCCACCTCCCCTCTGGTAACAATCAATTTGTTCTCTATAGTTAAGAGTCTGTTGCTTGGTTTCCCTCTCTCTCTCTGTTTTTCTTTTGCTCATTTATTTTGTTTCTTAAATGCTACATATGAGTGAGATCATGTGGTATTTGTCTTTTGTCTTTCTCTGGCTGACTTATTTCACTCAGCATTATACTCCCGAGCTCCATCTGTGTCATTGCAAATAGCAAGATTTCATTCTTCTTTATGGCTGAATAATATTCCATTTTATATCTATACCACATCTTCTTTATCCATTCATCAGTCGATTGACACTTGGGCTGCTTCCGTATCTTGGTTATTGTAAATAATGCTGCTATAAACACAGGGGTGCATGTATCCCTTTGAATGAGTGTTCTTGTATTCCTTGGGTAAATACCCAGGAGTGACATTGCTGGATCATAGGGTAGTCTATTTAATTTTTTGAGGAACCTCCGTACTGTTGTCCAGAGTGGCTGCACCAGTTTGCATTCCCACCAATAGTGTACAAGGGTTCCCTTTTCTCCACATCCTCACCAATACCTGTTGTTTCTTGTGTTGTTGATTTTAGCCATTCTGACAAGTGTGAGGTGATACCTCATTGTGGTTTTGATTTGCATTTCCCTGATGCCAAGTGATGTCGAGCATTTTTTCATGTGTCTGTTGGCCATCTGTATGCTTTCTTTGGAAAAATGTCTGTTCATGTCTTCTGCCCATTTTTTACTCAGATTATTTATTTTTGAGGTGTTGAGTTGTATAAGTTGTTTATATATTTTGGATGCTAAACCCTTATCAGATAATCATTTGCAAATATGTTCTCCCATTCCATAGATTGCCTCTTAGTTTTTGTTGATTGCTTCCTTTGCTATGCAGAAACTATTTATTTTGATGTAGTTCCAATAGTTTATTTTTGCTTTTGTTTCCCTTACCTCAGGAAACATATCTAGAAAGAAGTTGCTACGCCTGATGTCAAAGAAGTTACTGCCTGTGTTTTCCTCTAGGATTTTTATGATTTCAGGTCTCACATGTAGGTCTTTAATCCATTTTGAATTTATGTTTGTGTGTGGTGTAAGAAAGTGGTCCAGTTTCTTTCTTTTGCATGTGGCTGACCAGTTTTCCCAACACCATTTGTTAAAGAGATTGTCTTTTTCACATTGGATATTCTTTCCTGATTTGTCAAAGGTTAATGGACCTTATAAGCTATTATTGTTGCTTACAGTAGTTCATCCACGTGGTAAACACCCCCGATGTGCTGGGGGCGGGGCACATGCAGACCATCTGGTCAACAGGCCTGGTGAATCTGTTCTTTATCCCTCTAAGCCCTGCAAATGTGAGCCATGAAACTGTTACTAATGTCCTAGGGCTGCTATAATAAGGCACCACAAACATGGTGGCTTAAGTCAACAAGAATTTATTCTCCCATAGTCCTGGAGGCCCGAAGTCCGAAATCGACTGTCGCCAGTAGTGTACTCTCCAAAGGCTCTAGGGAATGATCTGTATTAGTCAGTTCAGGCTGCTGGAACAAAACACCATAGACTTCGTGGCTTAAACAACAGACATTGATCTCCTCATGGTTTAGGGGGCTGGGAAGTCCAAGACCGAGGTGCCAGTATGCTTGGGGTCTGGTGAAAGCTTTCCCCTTGGGTTGCAGACAGCACCTTCTCTCGGTCATCACCTGGCCTCTGCTTTGTGTGCATACGGAGAGAGAGGGAACAAGCTCTCTGGTGCCCCTTAGAAGGACGTGAATCCTCCTCCGTGGTCAGGCTCTACCCTTATGACTTCACTGAACCTTATTTACTTCCTTAGAGGCTCTATCCTTCAAATACAGCCTCACTGGGGGCCGGGGCTTCAACATATGAATTTGGGGAGGGAAAAAAACATTCAGTCCACACCGCTTCCTTGCCTCTGTCGAAGCTTCTGGTGGCTCTCAGCAGTCCTTGGCGTACAGATGCATCGCTCCCAATTTCTGCCTCTGTGTATGTATGTGTCTAAATGGCCTTTTGGTAAGGGTACTAGTTACTGGATTAGGGTTCACCTAATCCAGCATGACCTCGTCTTCACCTTATTACATCTGCAAAGACCCTATATCCAAATAAGGTTATGTTTAGGTGCAGAGTCAGGACTCGAACGTATCTTTTGGGAAGACACAATTCAACCCACAATAGAAACTATCTTGGAAGGGATGCCGCCCCCACTCCGCCCCCCCAGTCCTCCTGGCTAAGGCTCCCAGAACAGAAACAAGCTAGCCCCCCTGTGCCCTTCCAGAATTCCTGACCCACAGAATCCATGAACATAACAAAAGAGTTATTATTTATGGCACTAAATTTTGGGGTAGTTTGCAACACTGCAGGAGCTTATCAGAATAAGGGGGAGTGAGAGCCAGCCCTTCTTTGCAGGATTCTGCAGGTGGGGGCGGGGAGAGAGGTCCCTCCCCATTCCACTGCTCAGTTATTTATAAGCCACTCTGCTGGCCCCTTCTTATTCAGGTCTTCTTTCATCCACACGACCACCCCCGAGGCTCAGAGAGATGAAGTACCTTACTGGAAGTCACCCAGCGGAGCTGGCATGCAGACTGGTCTCCCAGATGTCCGAGCGGGCGTGCTGGATGAAGCCTAAGCCAGAGGCCCTTTCCTGTATGCCTCTTCCCATGAGCGGCTCTCCCAAGGCTTGGCAGCACAAGGGTTAGGGTGCCAGCTCACACATGCCGGCGTGTATATTACCCCTGCTGCCTGGGCTAATGACAGATCATGTATGCAACAAAGGAAGGCGGACGCACTGCGAGATGTATGATAAGAAACCAGCTTGCAGGAAATTGCCATCAGGTGATTATTATTGGCTCGGGTATTCAGAGCAGCCCCCTTTCCAAAGGTCGTGTGTTTAACAAATGCTTGATGTGTTTTCCCAATCAGCTCTAGACAATTTTGTCCTCCCGAGGGAGAGCTCTTCCCCTCGGACTGCTGACAGCCGGGTGATTATAATTCTGCCCCCTGCCTCCCGCTAGCTTCTAACAGCACCTGCTACAAATGCACAGCAGTCACCTGCCTCTCTGGTTCCCTGTTGCGTGTGGAGAGGCACCAAGCTGACCTTCGGGTACACCAGCGCTGGGTTCAAATCCACAGCAGGGCCACTGACTAGTCCTTTCCACTCGTTCAACACCGAATTGCGGGGAACGTTTAACATACTAGGTGGTCGGGCGAGTTACTTCCCTGGAACTTAACGTTCTAATTTCTCGAGTACTGATGATCATACCCACCTTGAAGTGTCATTTTGAGAGTAAAAGAGAACACGAGGAAGGTTCCAGGCTCGACTCTTCTGCCTCCCTGGGGGTGACCTGCCAGCCTCTGTTGCAGTTTTAAAGACCCCACTAATTTCACTAATTTTACCAAGTCACATTGTTAGATTAAAAAAATTAAACAAGTTACAGGGCCATACAAACTGTATAAATCTTATGTATGTGAGAGAAAATGCTCACAAAATACTACATTTTTTCCCCCAGGATGTATGCAGCTTATGTGAATGCACAGAAAGAAGTCTGCAAAGATGTCTTCAGACTCAAGTAGCGGTTTCTTCTTGGGGGAAGGTAGGATGGGGACAGGTCAGGGAGGACTTTCAGCCTCGGGCTTTTGGCCTCCAGAACTCTGAGAAGGAAATCTCCGTGGTTTATGAGCCACTCTGTCTTTGGTGTGTTATAGCTGCCCGAACGAGCGAGTGTACGAATCGGGGGGTTTAGTGTCTTCACGAAGCTCTATCGGTGGCACCACCATTTCCTTCCAGAACATGTTCATCACCCCAGAAATAAACTCCAAGCCCACGAGCATTCATTCCCAATTGTCCTCTTCCCTGGCAGTGCCTAATCTGCTTTCTGACTATGGATTTCGCATAAATGGAATCCTACAATATGCACTCTTTTGTGTCTGGCTTCTTTAACTGAGCATATATTTTCCAAGTTAATCCATGTTGTAGCATGATTCATTACTTCATTCCTCTTTAACGGCAAAATGCTATTTCATCATATGGATAGACCACATTTTATTTGTGCATTCGTTGCTGGATGGGCATTTGGTTGTTTCTACTTTTCTTGGCTATTATGAATAATGATGCTATGAATACACATGGAAAGTTTTTATATGGATATAAGTTTTCCTTTCTCTTGGCTGCATACCGTGGAGTGGAGTTGCTGGGTCCTAGGGTAATGCCATATTTAACTTTTTGAGGGCCAGCCAGCCCGTTTTCCGAAGTGGCTGCACCATTTACATCCCCTCCAGATGAATGGGAAGGCTTCAGTTCCCTGGAGTTTCATCTTGCTGGGGAATTCTTGGAACCAGTGTAAAATGTGTGCTTCTGAGTTGTCACACCTAAGAGATGAAGGCACCGTGGTATTTGTACACTGAATCCTACAGTCATTGCTTAGGGCTGCTAATTCCTTGGCTTTTCTGATCAGCCGCGTATGAGCAGGGTGACTCCAGTGAAAATGTCCTGTGGCCGCCTGCCAGAAGTCAGGCCCACAGGCACAGAAACGGTCTGGACGAGGGGCTATGGTGCCCTATCTATGGTGCCTGCTACCATCGTTTTTGCGAATTGTTTTAGGGTCGCCCAGCCAATGCTCACCTCCTCTGCTGCGGCATTAAAATTGCACCATTTAGGGGCGCCTGGGTGGCTCAGTCGTTAAGCGTCTGCCTTCGGCTCAGGTCATGATCCCGGGGTCCTGGGATCGAGCCCCGCATCGGGCTCCCTGCTCGGCGGGAAGCCTGCTTCTCCCTCTCCCACTCCCCCTGCTTGTGTTCCCTCTCTTGCTGCCTCTCTCTCTGTCAAATAAATAAATAAAATATTAAAAAAAAAAATTGCACCATTTAGGGTCTGTAGTGGGCTGAATAGTATCCTCCAAAAATTCGTGCCCACGTGGAACCTCCAAATGTGACCTTATTTGGAAATAGAGTCTTTGTAGATGTCATTAGTTCAGGATTCTGAGATGAAATCACCCACCATCCTAGAAGTGTCCTTATAGAGAGAGGAAGGCACATGGGGAGAAGGCCATATGAAGACAGTGGCAGAGATCGGAGTGATGTGTCTACAAGCCAGGGAATGACCAAGATTGCTGGGACCAGAAGCCAGGAGAGAGGCATGGAGCATTCATTCTCCCCTCAGAGCCTCCTGCAGGAAGCAGCCCTGCAGATGTAAGCGGCATGAGAGCAGGGCCTTGCCTGTCCTGGTCGTCCTTATCATGCTGTGCACCTGCGTTTGCAGAATGAACGAGAGACTGGAGAACCCAGGAGCAACGTGGGAGGCACTCTTGCCTGGGATGTCACCAGGAACACCCGATTTCAGAGAGCCTGGCCACTGACACCCCACCCTCTCCCTGTGCGTGGTGAGCAGGAGAGCTCTTAGCGATCCACTTAGACCTGGGTCAAAATGTTCTCTTTTGAGATGAGCTTACAAAGTCACCCTGTTCTTTCCTGCGTCTGCAGAGTAATGAATATTTCCAATTGGTGCGAGCCTGCTCTGTTTTTCTTCTTGCCTCTGGGTTATCCAGGTCCTAGGATACTGGTGGAGGGTATGGAGTGGCAGCCTGTCTTCCCGGCCGGGCTCCCTCCCTCCTCCAGTTATGGGCCTGCCCAACCAAGACATCCCATTGCTGTATGCTGGCACGAATTGTGGGGTCCCGGGGAATCGCTGGGGGTCCCAACAGTGGGGTCCATCACCTCTGAATATCAAGAGCAGCAGGAGCATGCCAGGGGCAGGGAGGGGGGCTACACACCATCTCCCCAGGGAAGGGCCACCCACTTCTCAACAGCCTTGGTCTCTCATCTGGTTTCTATTTCATTTTATTTAAAATATACCTCTTTCCTTCGAGCTGGGCATGGGTTGATCTTCTCGAGCTGAGTAAGGGGCAGTGACTCTGGAATACAAAGCTACGTCCCAGTTATTAATCCCAGAGGAATGGGAGGCATGCCAGGCATCCTGCATAGTGCGTCATCGCCATTGGTCCTCATCACGGTCCTGCAACAGAAGGCTTGCTGTTCCCATTTTATAGATGAGGTCAGAGAGCTAAGGTCCCAGGCTGCTCCTCTCCTCTCCTTCGTTTCTTAAAACAGTTTCGAAAAATTAATAAACTTTATTTTTTAGAGCAGTTTTAGGTTCACAGCAAAACTGAGGGGAATTGCAGATTTCTCATGCACCCCCCTGCCCCCCCTCACCATCAACACCCTCTGCAGAGTGGCACATTTGTTAACAATTGAGGACTGCACGTTGACATGTCCTCATCACCCTGAGTCCATAGTTCGCCTTGCTGTTCACTCTGGGTGGTGGGCATAACATGGGTTTGGACAAGTGCATAATGACATGTGTCCATCATTGTAGAGTCACACAGAGTGTGTTCACTACCCTGAAATCCCCTGTGCTCTGCCTGTGTTCATCCCTTTCTCCTCTCTAACCCCTGATGACCACTGATGTCTTGACCGTCTCCATAGTTTTGCCTTTTCCAGAACATCATCTCATTGGAATCTTATGGTTGGTCACCTTTTCAGATTGGCTGCTTTCACTTAGTGATGTGCATTTAAGTTTCCTCCATGTCTTGTCCTGGTTTGATAGCTCATCTCTGTTTAGTGATGACTCATATTCCACTGTGTTACATGTACCAGAGCTTGGTTATCCATTCGTCTACTGAGGAACATTGTAGTTGCTTCCAAGTTGTGGCAATTATGAACCGAGCTGCCATAAACAGGTTTTTGTGTGACTAAATTTTCAGTTCGTTTAGGAGAATACCAGGGAGCACGACTGTTGAGTCGCCTGGTGAGAGTATGTTTAGTTTTATGAGAAACCGCCAAACTGTCTTCCAAGGTGGCTGTGCCATTTTGCATTCCCACCAGCAACGAATGAGGGTTCCTTTTTGCTCCACATCCTTGCCAGCATTTGGTGTTTTGGATTTTAGCCATTCCAACAGGCGTGTACGGGTACCTCCTTGTTGTTTTCATCTGCAACTCCCTAACAACTGTCTTAAACCATTATGAAATACAACACTGATAGGATATACCCACACAACATACCGGTAAAGTAGAATAGTTACAAAGCCAACACCCATGTAATTCCCAGGTCAAGATCTATACATTACCAGAACCCCCAACAGCCTGTTTATTCTCCTCTTCTTCCCTTAGAAATAATCACCATTTTCCCTTCGAAGGTACTTAGATACTCAATTATTAGTTTGTCCTTATAGTTTTGTAGTAGTTTTGCCTTGTTGAAATTAAAATACACTCACGTCTATTCTTTAGTGTTTGGTATTGTTGCCCAACGCTCCAAGGCTAGTCTGTGCTGTGTGTGGTGCAGGGCACTCATTTTCACTGCAGTATGATATTTCATGGAACGAACATACCGCTATTTATTTATTCACACTACTGTGATGGACATCGGGGTGATTCCGTCTCAGCAACCTTATGTCTGCTCCTTCAGCTGGATTCGCCTGTGTCGACCCCACATGGAGCAAAAAGGATGCTGTGAATTTGTTCCAACAATCTTGACTTCACTCTGAGAGGTAGAGTGATGCGCAGAGCAGGTGAAATTCTAAACTCTGTCCAGCCCTGTCTAGGAGGAAGTGCATTTAAATTTCTCTCCATGCCAACAGAGTGCCTTTTCATTACAACATCCATATGCCAAAACTAACTGCAGAGATGCTCTCAGCCCGGGCTGTAGTTACCTGTTTCTTTTTTTTTTTTCTTTTTTTATTATGTTCATCACCATACATTACATCATTAGTTTTTGATGTAGTGTTCCATGATTCATTGTTTGTGCATAACACCCAGTGCTCCATGCAGAACATGCCCTCCCCAATACCCATCGCCAGGCTAACCCATCCTCCCACCCCCTCCCCTCTAGAACCCTCAGTTTGTTTTTCAGAGTCCATCGTCTCGCATTAGTTACCCGTTTCTTAGCAACACTTTGAAATCTCCTGCGCGGGTGTGCAGTCGTGGTCTTGACATTCAGGAAAATGGTGGCCTGATGGATGGATGACCATTGCTCTTCTCACCGGGATGCTTTCTTGTTTGTTTCTGCGATGACCATCGTTCCGCTGGGCATCATGGCTGTATTGAGGCAGAACCTCCAAGAATGCACTGTGATTTGAAATGCTGAACTTTGGTGGAGGGGGAAGAGGCTGGAGGGTGGAGAAAAGCAGGGTCAGGAGGGACCTTGGGCAGCATCAGGAAGGCAGGGGCTGGGAGTCCAGGCTCTGGACTTGAGCTGACCTGGGATTGAGCCCTCCGACGCTGGGACTGTGGGCAACCTCTCTAGCTCTGGCTTCTTTTTGGGTGACCGAAGGCAAGATCATTCAATGCTTTCTCCCCTGCAATGCTGCTCCCAAGTGTCAACACCACTCCCTGAGAACAGAAACAGGGACTGTTATATGAGGGTCAGAATGCAGGTGGCTCCTTTCATTCTGTTCCAGCCTTTGTGGTGTATCTTCTTTCCCTCTCTCCAGTTTGCATTTTTCTCTATTGTAGCCGAAGATATTTCATGAGCCTTCAGATCTCACAAATACACTTTGATTATATGGCTCTCCATTAGCTCCTTGTATCTTGGGAACACTTCACATGCCAAGTCTGGTCAACACGGAGCAGCCAGGGGCTCGTGGAGAGTCTACATCTTCCAGAGTGTGCTTCGAGAGCCCTGCCTGGGGGTGTGGTGCGTTGCCTGGGAACTGTCCACCCTGCTCCCGCCCCACAGTGCAGTACACAGTGCCCAAGCCCAGGCACCTTCCATGTGCTTACATACACCATCTCTAGCTCTCTAGGCCACCTGAGAGGGGAAGGTTCAAGACTGGCCCCATTTTGCAGGTCAGATATGCAAAGTCACTTGCCTGCGGTCACTCAGCTCCCAAGGGAATGACCCAGGCAAGTCTGACTCTGCACATTGGTTCAGAAAAGCAAGCGGGTCTTCTCAAATATGCTCCCAACTCCCTAGAGTTGGGCCACCCTGGGGTCATCCTTGGTCCTGCCTCTTACTCCTTGGGTTAGGTCAGGCTCTCAGAAGCAGACCCAGCGATGAGAATTCACGTGCACGTGATTGAACCTGGGGAGGAGGACTCAGGTGGAATCCAGCCTCTGCAGGCCAGTGGAGGAGTTTCCTGGGGGCTGTTGCAAGAAAGGACCACAGATGGGGTGGCTTACAACAGCAGAAATTCATTCCTTCACTGTCCTGGGGGCCTCTGAGGTCTGTTGGGAAGGATCTGCTCCCTGCCTCTCCCTCAGCTTCGGATGGGCTGGCTACCCTGGGGGCTCCCTGGCTTGTTTGTGCACATGTCTCTCCAGTCTCAGATACTGTCTTTTTTTTTTTTTTTTTTTAAGATTTTATTTATTTATTTGACAGAGAGAGACACAGTGAGAGAGGGAACACAAGCAGTGGGAGTGGGTGAGGGAGAAGCGGAGCAGGGAGCCCGATGTGGGGCTCAACCCCAGGACCCTGGGATCATGACCTAAGCCGAAGGCAGACGCTCAATGACTGAGCCACCCAGGCGCCCCTCAGATACTGTCTTCATGTGGCCTTTTCCTCCATGTCTGTGTCCCCTCTTCTTATAAGGACACTTTTTATTGGGTTTAGGGCCCATACAGACAATCCAGGATGATCTCATCTTGAGAGCCTTAACTTAATTACACCTGCAAAGACCTTTTTCCAAATCGGGTCACATTCCCAGTTTCTGGGTGGATATATTTTTTTTGGGGGGGTCACCATTCAATCAGCACAGCAAGGAAACTGGGCTTTCACACTCCCACTCTCGTCAGTGATCAGCTAAGGTCACTGCGGGAAGACGTAACTCCCAGGCACTACCAGCTTTCTGCTGGTGTAGACACGGATCCGGTGCTTTTGGTCCGCTGAACAAAGTCTCAGCCACAGCCATTAAAAGTCAAGCAATAAAAAAAAAATTACACATTTAAAAAGAAAAAAAAAAAAAAGTCAAGCTCACGGAAGCCAGGGTCGATGCACAAAGACGATACAAGGGATGTGCAAGACTGGGCTCTCTACTGCCGAATAAAACGCAATTGTAAAACCTAGTGTTTCGGGCAGCCATTTCATTCTGCTCATCAATGTGTGGGGCAGGAATTTAGGAAGGATTCATCTGGACTGTTTGTCTCTGACCCATGCAGTGGGAGCTGGAGGAAGTGAGGGGTGGGCCCCACTTCTGGGCGGGTTCTTCACTCTTGCATCTGGGACATCCATGCTCCCAGTCTCTGTTTCTCTCTCCCTCCACATGACTGGACATCCTCCAAGGCCTCCCCATGTGCCATGGGCTTCTCACAGCATGGGGGTGGGGTGGGGGGGTCCTCAGGGGAGCCGAGTGACTTGCATATGTTTGGCTTCTCCCAGAGTGAGTGTTCCTGGTGACCCAGGTGGCAGTTGCAAGGTCCCTTCTGTCCTGTTCTAGGGAGTGTCAGAACAGCACTTGTGCTTCATTCTATGGGTCCAGAAGTCCTGAGGCCAGTGCAGGTTCAAAGAGAATTAGAGCCCACCTCCTGCCAGTGGGTGGAGTCCTTGCGATAGGATCCAGCTGGAGAACTGACTGCACCATGCAGATCACCTGTCTACGGTGCTGGGAAATCTCTCTGAGCCTCACCTGGAAAATAGGGAGAATTATATGTTATCCCATAGGGATTGTCATAAATGCAATAAGCAGGCCAGAACTCAACCCCACGCAACCATTAACTACCATCATTATTTCTTGATGCTTCTGCCCAAATGATGCTTGGGGTCCCTTATTACTTGCCTTAGACACAGATTGTAACTGTCCTGTGGGTTATGACCTCATGGAGCTCTCACCTTCAATAATCCTCCATGCAAGACTCTAGACTCTGGAGGAAGGAGGACAGGCCAGTCCTCCGAGAGCAGCTCCTCAGACCTGACAGAGCCACGGGGCAGACAGAGTCTGTGCATTTCTTGGCGGGAACAGAGCTGAGTATGTTTGGTGACATTTATCGGAAGACACACACGCCGCTTTGTTGCACTAAGGAATTGAGGCCAATATGACTAGTGTCCTTAGAAAAAGGGGAAATTTGGACAAAGTGATAGGCATACATACAGAAAGAACGCCAAATGAAGGATGGTATAGATTGGGATGATGCAGCAGAAACCAAGAGATGCCAAAGGTTGCCAGCAAACCACCAGAAGCCAGGAGAGAGGCATGAACAGATCCGTCACAGCCTCCAAAGGAACCAATCCTGCCGACACCTTGATTTTGGACTCCCAGCCTCCAGAACTGTAGGAGAATAAATTTCTGTTGCTTCCGCCACTCAATTTGTGGTACTTTGTTATAGCAGCCCTAGTAAACTAACACAGTGCCTGACGCATAGTAGGTACTCAATAGATGGGGGCTTTTGTATTATTTGCTTGAGTATCCCGTAGAGATGGTAGGTGGGGGAAGAACAATGTTGGGACTTTGTGGTAGTTTTAAAATACGTCCATAAACTCTTTGATGGTCCTCCCTTCAAGAGGTGGGCCCTAGTTTCCCTCCTTCCCGCCTTGCGTGTAGATTAGTGACTTACTTCTAACAAACAGAAAGCGGCAGGTGTGTGACTTCCAAGACCGGGGCATGAAGGCATTGCAGGCTACCTGTTGCTCTGCCTGGGGTCACTTGCTCCAGGGAAGCTGGCTGCCAAGTTGTTCGGATTCTCAGCCTTGGAGGGGTCACATGGCAGGAACTGAGCCCTCCCAGCAGCAATCGGAAACTTGGCAGCCATGTGACTGAGCCACCTTGGAAGCAGAATATCCCTCCAGCCCCAGTCCAGCCGTCAGATGACCGCAGCCCCAGCCGCCATCCTGACTGCAACCTCGAGAAAGATCCAGACCTAAAACCACCCGAGCCTCCCTCACATTCCCAACTCACAGGAGATAACAAGTGTTTATTGTATTAACTACCTCATGCCATTAACTTTTGGGGTAGTTTGTGATGTAGCAATAGCTCATGCAGGAGACAAGTGGCAGATGACAAAGAAGGAGGCCGAGGGGGGGAAATGCTGGGCACATAGTAGGTGCTGAAGAAGTGCCTGTGATTGAATGAATGATGCATGCCTCTGGTCGTTGGGCTGGACTGTGAGCCCTCCTCTCAATTCCAAACGTCATTGTCATAGTTCAGGCCACCTTGTTGCTCACCTGTATTTCTGCAGTAACTGCCCGCCTGGCATTTCTGAGCCGAGACTCAATCACTCCAAAGTCCAATCCCTTTTCCACTCTTTCCCATGACTGCTTGACCCTACACAGCTCTGCATCTGTTTGGACGGCCTGGTTAGAAGCCCCTGGAACCAGCAATGGCTGATTTATGCTAAAAGATGTGTGTGGGTAAATCTCACAGCAAATGGAAGGAAAAGCTGGAGAAGCCGGGCCTTGAAAGGGACAGGGGCCAGAGAGGCTCAGGAAATTTAGGATGAAAACAAAGGGACCTTTTGCAAGGCATTATCTTAGAAATAAGTCAACCGCATGCCCCCAAGCATTTTCCTTCATTAGGTTCTGTGTTCCTGAGGCAAATTCCAGAAAGAGGAGCATCTGAAGGGTCTATCTTGCTGTGAGTGGGTGGGACGCCTTGATTGACAGCCCCACTAAGAGTGTAGTTGGAAGGCGTGGTTCTCCATTGAAAAAGGGGGAAGGGGTGCTGGGCCGTCTGAAACCCCAGACGCCCACAGGCAGTCCTTCTCTCTCCCGGTGGCTAGTCTTGCCAGGCTGCTGGCTGTTTGACCAGGACCATGCCCTCTTTCTGTGTCGTTGCACCCAAATGCCCTTCCATGTGACTTTCCCCGTTGATGAGTTCCTATAAGTTCTCCATCTTTTGGAATCTCCTCCATTCCCTTGCCCGGCTGAATTAAGGGAACTCCGTGTTCCCGCAGGAGGGTCTGTGCTGGTTTCTATCTGCTCCTGGAGATGGCTCTTCCTTCTTCCTCCTGCCTCTCCAGTTCCTAGCCAGCCCCTAGCCAGCTGCTGGTCCATGTGCCAGCTCAATATATATCGACTTTTTGTATGACTTTGGTTATTATTCTTGTTCTGTGGGATTTTAGCCATAGGCGAAGAGGACAGCTTGTGCAAAAACAAAATTTTCAATTTCTTCTTTCCCAGGTGGGAAAATGTGTTGCCAACAGAGCAGCGCTGAGCTCAGGGCAGAAGGAGAGAGCAAGACAGCTGACGGGGTGATTCAGGGAGGGTGGGCTGGTAGGAAGGGCTGCAGGCAAATGGAGCAGTTGCATGCTCTTGGGGATAAGCAGGCTTCCACAGGAGCTGGGCAGGGGTGGGGGTGGGTTGAATGCCAGTGGGGACGGGGGTGCACAGGTGCTGAGGGACCTGGAGTGGGGTAACGAGAACCAACAGTCATCCCAGGGGAGGCAGTGTGATGTGGCCACCAAGGCCGGGGCTTTGGAGTCTTGGATTCAAGTCCTGACCTTGGCTAATGAGCTGTGTGACTTTGGGCAAGTTACTAATGTCTCTGAGTCTCACTTTCCTTCATCTGTAAAATGGGGATCATGCCCACCCGACAGAGTTGTTTTAGGGACTCAAGGAAACAGCCCAGTTCACTACCTGGTATATAATAGTTGTACCCTAACACAGATTCTTCTCTTCAGTCCCTGAAGAGTTCACGTAGAACCAGCCAGCAAAAACCCAGCAGACCAAATCCAGGTCCACTCATTTGCAACTGTTTTTAGCTGCTTTCATGCTACAGAGACAGAGTGGAACAGTTGTGACAGAGATCCTATGCCCAGGGATGCCTCAAATATTTACTATTCCAGCCCCTTAAGTAAACGTTGGTTGAGTCTTTATCTGTATATAAGATACGTATCTTCTATAGGAAGCCTCAGCTCTCTTTAGATTTTCACGGATATGTTGAGGTAGGCTAGGGGTCTATAGCAAGCCTCAAATGCTGAAGGCATCAGGCTGGTCAGGCCAATCTGTGGTTTGCTTACGCAAACATTTCTGCAGATGAATACACTATCGTCTGTTTTTCCTGAAACAGGACATCTCTGTGTCTCATCGGTCGTGTGTTTGTTTTCCACGTTTGACAGAGATTGGGTAATAAGCAATGTACTTATTCATTCAATAAGCACATGTCGAGTGCTTGCTATGTGCTAGGAACCTTCTGTAAGCGGAGCATGAAGCAGTGAACAAAAGAGACAACCATTCCTGCCCTCACGAGGCTTATATTCTGGTGGCAGGGACAGACAATGCGCCAGCTCATGTACAGGGCCGGTGGTCGTTAACTCCTGTTCGGAAAAGCAAGGTGTGGGAGCAGCACAGAGAGATGGGGCTCTGCTGGATGGGGTGTCAGGAGAAGTTGGGCTGGGGGGGAAACAATGTGTGGTCTGTCTCCTGAGGATGGAAGCTTCTGTACTCGAGGAATATGCAGTGTGAAAGAGGGATGGAGAAGCTCTTCAGTGCTGGGGAGCCAGAAACCTGGTCCTTGTTCTTCTTGGAGATCACACTTCAGACAGATAGTGACAACAACCCTAATTGCCAATTTATAAATGTTTCTGTCATCTGGGTGGGGCCGCGGAGAAGCGGCCAGCCCCTCGGCCTTCCGGAGGGCCTCCCCTGGGCTGGCTTTGTCACCGGCCGCGTTGGCAGCACTGGGCACTTGTGTGTGAGGACCCGGGGGCACGTCAGCTCGGCTCGGCTCTGACCTTTGCCTCCAGCCGATTTGGTTGACAGAGGCTCTCTGAGGAGCTGCTTTTCCTGCACACTGTCAGGGAGTTTTTTTGCAGACCTGCTGACAGCCACCTTCAGGTCTTAGCTCCGGAGCTGCCCTGAGATTTGAAAGGGTTAGCGCAGGGAGGTAAGAGATGAGGGGTGTGATGTGAGCTCCAGAGCTGACAGTGGTGGCCTGACTGTGGCCTGCCCTCAATGTCCATGCTGGAATAATCCTTGCTAATGGGGGTGGCTGTGCCCATGCTGTCTGCAGCGCTTCCTTCCTCTTGGGGACCACTCTGTCCTGCGCTTGTGGTTCTGGGAGGGACTTTCAGTCATGATATTTACACCCCTGGAAGATGGTCATGTGATCCAGGATGGCCAGTCATATAGCCCTAACCTCCTGGCAACATAATTCTGGAAAGGGGCATGTGACCCAATCAGGGCCAATCAGATTCTTCTCTGGGATCAGCCTATGGCTTTTGGGAAACGGATGCTCCTGTTCTCCCAGGTTTGCTAGGTCAGGAGGAAATAAGTCTGGGGCCTTTGCTTGTCATGTGGCTAAAGTCTGAAAAACAGAAGCAGGCAGAACTAATAGATTGGTAAAGACAGTCCTGTTGGTAGATATCCTTCCAGCTCCTGGATACAGCCATACCTGGAGCCAGCCACCTCTTTGAACTCCCCAATTCTTTGAGCCTTCTTTAGCTTAGACTGTTTTGGGTTAGGTTTTTGCCACTCGAAATGAAATGAGTACAAACACTAAGATTTATTGAGCTCTTTGCCTTGCGCCAGACACCATGCACAGAATGTAATAAGCATTGTCTGATTCATTTTAGGGTGAGTCACTTCATCTCTTGGAGACTTTATTAGCTGCCATGTAAAATGGGTGTAATATCATAAGAATAGGATTGCTACATGGCTTAAGTGAAGTGAAGCATACAAAATAACTGGCATATAGCAGGTCCTCACTAAATGTTAGATACTTTTCTCAGACTAGGGCACTCTGTGATGGATATCTTTGTATATACTCTTTGGAGAAATTGGCTCTGTTTCCCAAAGTGGAGTTCTAGAATCAAAGAGCATGTACATGTTTAGGTCCTCGACAAACAGCACCAAACTGCTCTGCAGAAACATGTCAATTATATCAGTTCTTTGTTGCTATGTAACAAAGCACCACAAATTTAGCAGCACACATCTCTTTATCTCACCATCTCTGTGGGGCGGGAACCCGGGCATGCCTTGGTTGGGTCCTCTCTGTGTCTGTCTTTCATAAGGCTGCAACCTTGTTGTTGGCTGGGGCCAGGGTCTCATTCGAAAGCTTGACTGGGGAAGGGTCTGATTCCAAGCTTACTCAGGTGGTTGGCAGAATTCAGTTCCTCCAGAGGTGTTGACTAGGGCCTCAGCTGGCTAGAGAGCCGTGTGCAATTTCTGGCCATGCAGGCCTTTCTAACACAGAGTATGCATGCTGAGAAGGCAAACAGAGAAAATCTGCTGGCAAGATGGACATTACAATCACGATCTTGGGTAACTTAATGATGGAAATGACATTTCATCAACTTTGCTGTGTTTGATTGGTTAGAAGCAAGTTGAGGCTCCCACTCCCACTCACAAAGAGGGGGTTACATGTGTATGTGATTACCAGGGGGTAGCATCACTGGGGACCATGGTTTTCTCTTATGAATGGTGCTGTGTCCTGCCTGAGAAATCTTGCTTAACCCCCTGAGAAATCTTGCTTAACCCCAAGCCCCAAGGCCTTCCTCCCATGTGATTTTCTAGTTTATAGCTTTGGTGTTTACACTTAGATCTGTGGCCCATTCTTATATGTGGTGCAAGGTAAGGATTGAGGTTTTTTACTTTTGCATATTATGGTCAGTTGAGCGATGCAATTAGAGTTGAAGAGAAGACTATAAGCAGTACGATTGCAATTCTAATAATAATATCTTGCATATTGTGAGTGCTTACTATGTGTAAGGCTCTAGCCAAGTGTTTTACCTGCATTATTTGCTTCTCACAATGATTGCCTGAAGGAGGAACTAGTGAAATGTCTTCTCGGTGCTATGCATTTGGTAAGTAGAGCCCACCCTCAACTGACTCATAATGACCAATGAGATATTTTGTTAAATTAGCAAACGGAGGTGTGGAGTATACCACCATTTGTAAAAAGGAATGCACACACGCACACAGAGATGTACAAAGCCCTATTTGCTTGCCCAAAATACCTCTGGAAAGATACAAAGAAATTGCTAAGAGGGGCCTCTTGGGTGGCTCAGTTGGTTAAGCGTTTGCCTTTAACTCAGGTCGTGATCCCAGGATCCTCCCTGTTCAGTGGGGAGTCTGCTTCTCCCTCTGCTGCTCCCCCTGCTTGTGCTCTCTCCCTCTCTCTCTCAAGTAAATAAATACAAAATCTTTTAAAAAAGAAATTGCTAAGAGCTGTTGCCTCTGGAGAAGGGGACCTGGTGACTGGGATCAGGAGAGGCAGAGGGACTTCGAGTGGTGTGGCATTTTGTACCTTTTGAACTTTAAAACTTGTGTATATTTACCTACACAAGGAATATATAAAGTGAGAGAGAAAAAGAAAGAATGGGTGGTCTGCCTTCAAAGCCTCTGCTCTTGTCCACCATCCAGGTTCTATTTATCATCTTATTGCTTTTTCCTACCTGTGAACTGTGGATGATAATAGCACCTACCTCATGCAATTGCCAGGAGGGCCGACACAATGGATGCAAACACTCAGAACAGCGCCCTGCACCCAGAGTACGCTTAATAAATGCCATTATCATTATTTCATTCATAGGAAAAAGATTAGAAAAGAAATTCGCTTCCCATGTTAATAGAAATTTCTCTGCTATGGGATAATAGACAACTTTTATTTTCTTCCTTTTTCCCAAGATTAAAAAAAAAAAAGAGGTTATGTACTATTTTTATACTAAACATTTCCACTCCCTCCCAGCCTGGATGGTCCCACAAGTCCCTGACTGCAGCTTCTCCAAGGGGTTCTATTCAGACTAACAGCCGAGGTTGGGGAAGGCCAGGCTTGTCTGGTCTGTGTCTAGATGCCTTATTTCCCCCAGCTGTTGTAGAAATGAGATCCTTCCTCATACTGGAAAAATGCTTCTGAACAGAACTCCAGGGCCCGGGAAAAGAATGGAAGGAGGTAGGGAGGGTGGGTTAATGCACTTACGTTAACAGACATCAATTCTGCTCATTTTTTTCAGTCAGGAAACGGATGCTCAGGGAGGGCCCAGATATTCAAACAAGTGTGCAGATAACTGGCTGGATTGTTAAAACTTCCAGCTCAGCTACTATTTTTGTCGTGATGTCTGGAACGACAGGGGGAACTGGCTACCCAGCTTCTTTCCCCCATGTGGCATGCGTGGATGCCGCCCTGGGGAGCAGTGGAGGGAAGCACAGTCAGGCGGCCTGCAGTTCAGCCCCGAATACTCTATTTATGCCCCAACTGCAGATGCCATTTGGCTTGGGGGTCCCCTCCTTTGAGAAGCCCTCTTTGACTGCCTGCTGGGGACTTCCTCCCACTGTCTTTTGTAGTGGAGTGGAGACTAGAACCTGCGTACTTGTACGGACCAGGTAAACCCAGATTCAAATCCCTGCTCCTTTTGAGTCTTTGGATAAGTTACTTCAATGTTCTGAGCCTTGGTTTCCGCATCTCTAACATGGGGTGATGGTGAGCCCCCACCTTCATAGGGCTTGTGCTGGGCAGAATCAGGGACCCCAAAGGTGTCCACAGCCTAATCCCTGAAACGTGTGGCTCTGTTACTTTCCGCGGTGAAGGGGAATTTACAGATGTGGTTAGGTTAAGAGTCTCGAATACAGATGGGGAATACAGGGAATACAGATTTTCCTGCATTTTCTGGGTGTGCTCACTGTGATCACCAGGGTCCTTTCAAGAGGGAGGCAGGAGGGTCAGAGGGAGAGAGTATAAAGACAGGGCAGAGGTCAGACAGGAGAGAAGGTACCCCGAGGCTGGCTTTGAAGATGGAGGGAGGGGCCACAAGCCAATGAAAGCAGGTGGCTTCCAGAAGCTGGAAGCAGCAAGGAAACGGATCCCCTGGAGTCTCTAGCATGAGTGCATCTGGCAGATACCTTAACTTCAGCTCAGGGAAACTGATTTCGGACATCTGACCCCCGACCTGAAACAGATTCATATGTGTTGTTTGAAGCCACGAAATTTGTGATGAGTTTGCACAGTGGCCACACGAAATTCCTGCTGGTTTGTTGTGAAGCTCAGTTCTCACCAGCATGACAGGGGTGAGGGAGAGCCACTGGGGTGGACGTGGGCAGGGGGCGCTCTGAATCCCCTGGTGTGGGAAGGGGTTCTGGGTCAGCACTCTACAAATGGCAGTTGTCATCAAAGAGGACGATTTTGGCCTATTTCTGTGACCACGTGTGCTATATCGTGTGGCATGTATTCCTTCCCTTTTCCATGTCCCCCAGGACACTGTGAGGTCCTCAGGGGAGGAAGGGGACCTTGTCCTATTCCTGTGGTTTCCTTAGTGCCTGGCACACAGTTGCTGCTCAGCAAATGAGAGCTTGCCAGGCTGAACAGAGGTGGCCCTCTCCTCATCTTCTGCCAGGGCCTGAGTAACTGTACCCTTTCTTTTTGGGTCCCCCTTTCCTTCTGCAAGATGTCTGGGCTGATGTTGTGATTTTTCCCAGCCCCTGCTGAGCCGAAGTACTGAGACATCTGTCTCTCACAGTCTCTCACTGTAGGTCCTAGCTGGGAAAGGGTGGGACAGTGGCCCCAGCAGCAGGCGGTTTCAGGGGAACATGACCTTGATCTGGTTGGTTCCAGACCCACTGCTTGTGCTGTTCAGAATCTCTATCAGTGAATTTCTAGCTTGGCCTTCGCATGCCCTGGCCTCGGAGGGCCAGGGGGAGCTGACTGGAGGCTGGTGCTGGGTACGGTTGTGGCAGATTTGGCATTAATGATCTGGAGAGATGCCTTCAGGGGCAGGGCTGGGGCAGGCGAAGGCAGCAGACCTAATTGTTTAGATTCATATCTGGATGAGTAGTGGCAACAGCCCCCAGTTTGGGGCTGGGCCTGGGTTGGAACAACAAGTTCATGTCTTATTAGCTGTGTGACCTTGCTGGGTCAAACCCTGAGCCGCTGTGCATGTCTTATCAAGCGCGGACCCACGCTAATAGCTGGAGCTAATGCTTACCGGCTGTTCTTACAGGCTACCCAGGGCTCTGCTCAGAGCTTCACATGCCCGATTCCAGCTCATGTGCTCCCAATCCCAAGGTCTTAGGCCTTCTCTACAGATGGAAAAGCTGAGGCTTGGCGAGGCTTTGGACCTTGCCCACGTCCCAGGCTAGGAAGGGCTGCAGGTGCGGTTTGCACCCGATGGCCTGTCTCCAGAGCCCATGTGCTGGCTGCAGACCCCCACCCCCGGACCAGCAACACCTCCCGGACTGCAGTATTACAGAGGTGAGTGGAGCCGCCGTGCCTGATACTTGGCGGAGGTCCACTTTCCATAGGTGGTGCTATTGTGATTCTGTCGTTCTGGTCATCGCGTCTGTCATCACCTTCTCTCATTTTCAGCATTCCTGAGCTCTTCCTTCCGGTTCCTTTTGTTCAGGCCTGGGCAAGTCTGATGTGGTGTTTACAAATTTGCACACATATATTTGCATATATATGTATAGACATACATACGTATATGCGCTGAATATATATATATACATATATACACACACATATGTATATGCACTGAATGAATATGTATAAATATATATGCACTGAATGAATATATGTATATATATATATTCCTTCAATGGTTTTAGTTTATCTACAGAGTTGTGCAACCATCACCACAATCTAATTTTAGAACTTTGTTTCATCCCCAAAAGCAACCCCATGCCCCTTTATAGTCCTTCTTCGTCCCCCCCCCCCCCCACAGTTAATTTTATGTCAACCTGATTGGCCTAATTCAACATTTTTTCTGGGTGTGTCTGTGTGTCTATGTGGATGTTCCCAGATATTAGCATTTTTTTTTTTAAAGAGAGGGGATTAGCATTTGTTAAGAGGGTAAATGTCAGGTTAAATATTCTTACCACAGACAGTAACAATAACAACAAAGAAACAACCACAAAAGGACACAAAGAAACCTTTGAAGGTGATGAATATGTTCATCATCTTGATTGTGGTGATGGTAACACAAGTGTATACAAATATCTAAACTCACTGAATTGTATACATTAACCCTGTGCAGTGTTTTTGTATACCAGTTGTACCAATGATAAGGTTGGGGCAGCGTGTTTTTCTGATAAAATTGATGTGAGGAATCAAAAAGGAAACACACCTGATGTGTCTGCCACATTGTAACAGTTCATTCAGCATGTAAGCTGTTCCTGGAAGAGATTTCCAGGAGAGGACTTTTACTAGTGGAGGAAGCCCAGGCTCAGAGGGGGGAAGTAACCAGTTCCAGATCTTTCAGCAGGCTGGTGGTGTTGGAACCCAGATGCACTGGCTTCTGGTCCTAGCGCTCTCCCTACCACATTGCTCCTGGAAGCAGCTTCTCTCTGGCCAAGGGATTTTTATGCTGATTTGGGAAGATGTTTCCAGAAATGGAGAAAGGGCAGCCTACTTTCATCTCTTGGCACCATGCCAGGGGTGTGATGGGGAAATTAGACCAATGGGTTACTGAATCCTTTTCATTCTAAGCTAATTATATCATATAGGGTATGAAGAGCGGCAGCCAGCTCTTCTAGGTGTTTCTAATGGACAGATGGAGGCTTTGCGCTTAAATACTTACAAACGGGTCAAGTCTGTGGGGTCCAACTGGCCAGTAGAACACCATGACCTCATGAGACTTAATAAACAGAGACCATTTCTCTCTAGTGCCACAATCTTAATAACTATACAGTTAATTCTGGCTAAATGGCTAAAGCCCTGAGTTTGTTCCTTATGGGTTTGCCACACAAAATAAGCCTGTGCTTGCAGGAAGGGACTTTTGGGCAGAATTCATTTATTAAATCAACAAATCTTCATTCCATATCTACTGCGTATTATGCACTAACCTAAAAGCCAACAATATGCATTGGGGGTGATCCTAGGACACACTGGTACAAGTAGGGGAATTAAGGTGGAGAAGGAAGGAAACCATTATAAGCTGTACCACTGAGCAAGTCACTGCGGTTGGCATCTGGGGCTCACCTAGGCTGAGAACCTCAGAGCTTTGTCCTCCTCTAAGGGGTGAGAGACCTGCGGCTATTTATCTTCCAACCCCACCCATCCTTGGCTGTTCCTGGGGGCCTTCCCTCTTCAGCAATTCCAGCATTCTCCCCTGGGGAGAAAAGTCCATACGTGGAGGGTCACTGGGGTGTGTGGTCGGATGCGAGCTGGAAGTTGCGTGCCGGAGGGGAGATGGTGGGGCATTCACCACACCTGAGTCAGTGCATCGTAAGAGCCTTTAACCTACACTGGGGTGTGAGCTAAACCCTTCCTGAAGAAGTAATTTCTGAGACCAAATAAGAAAAAAGCAGTAGGGCGCCTGGGTGGCTCAGTTGGTTAAGCGACTGCCTTCGGCTCAGGTCATGATCCTGGAGTCCCAGGATCGAGTCCCGCACCGGGCTCCCTGCTCAGCGGGGGTCTACTTCTCCCTCTGACCCTCCCCCCTCTCATGCTCTCTCTCTCTCTCATTCTCTCTCTCAAATAAATAAATAAAATCTTTAAAAAAAAGAAAAAAAAAGAAAAAAGCAGTAGACTTTCGAGTGTCCCAGTTAAAGGGGGCAGCATGTGTGAAGGCCCAGGGGCAGGAAAGAATTTTGTGTGTTCAAGACCCCGGTAGGTGAGGCTGGTGAGGCAACTGGGGCCTCAGGGCTGCAGAGTTGCACGGATCCAGATCTCTCTAATTAAAAAAAAAATGCCTCGTTTCCCATGATGCCTGGTGCTTCATAATGAGAGAGGGGTAACCATTCTTCCTGATGTTCTGACATCCTCCCTCCTTTCTGCCCTCCTTCTCTTTCTTTTAAAATATTTCCTCCTTACATTCTTAAAGTGCACTCCCCCCTACCCTGTCTCAACGTCCTCTCCCCATGATTGATTGATTGATTGATTGATTGATTTTTAAAAATTTTATTATGTTATGTTAGTCACCATACAATACATCATTGGTTTTTTATGTGGTGATCCACGATCCATTGTTTGCGTATAACACCCAGTGCTCCATGCAGTATGTGCCCTCCTTAATACCCATCACTGGGCTAACCAATCCCCCCTCCCCCCTCCCCTCTAAAACCCTGTTTGTCTCTCAGAGTCCATAGTCTCTCATGGTTCATCTCTCCCTCCAATTCCCCCCCGCCATTTTTCTCTTCCTTCTCCTAATGTCCTCCATGCCATTCCTTATGTTCCACAAATAAGTGAAACCATATGATAATTGACTTTCTCTGCTTGACTTATTTCACTTAGCATCATCTCCTCCAGTCCCATCCATGTTGATGTAAAAGTTGGGTATTCATCCTTTCTGATGGCTGAGTAATATTCCATTGTATATATAGACCACATCTTCTTTATCCATTCATCTGTTGAAGGGCATCTCAGCTCTTTCCACAGTTTGGCTATTGCAGACATTGCTGCTATGAACATTGGGGTGCATATGGCCCTTCTCTTCACTACATCTGTATCTTTGGGGTAAATACCCAGTAGTGCAATTGCTGGGTCATAGGGTAGCTCTATTTTTAACTTTTTGAGGAACCTCCACACTGTTTTCCAAAGTGGCTGTACCAACTTGCATTCCCACCAACAGTGTAAGAGGGTTCCCCTTTCTCCACAACCTCTCCAACATTTGTTGTTTCTTTCCCTGTCCATTTTTGCCATTCTAACTGGTGTAAGGTGGTATCTCAATGTGGTTTTGATTTGGACTTCCCTGGTAGCTAATGATGATGAACATTTTTTCATGTGTCTGTTAGCCATTTGTATGTCTTCTTCAGAGAAGTGTCTTTTCATATCTTCTGCCCATTTTTGACTTGATTATTTGTTTTTTGGGTGTTGAGTTTGAGAAGTTCTTTATAGATTTTGGATACCAGCCCTTTATCTGTAGTGTCATTTGCAAATATCTTCTCCCATTGTGTGGGTTGCCTCTTTGTTTTGTTGACTGTTTCCTTTGCTGTGCAGAAGCTTTTTATCTTGATGAAGTCCCAAAAGTTCATTTTTGCTTTTGTTTCACTAGCTTTTGGAGATTATCTTGAAAGAAGTTGCTGTGGGCGATGTCAAAGAGGTTACTGCCTATGTTCTCCTCTAGGATTTGGATGGATTCCTGTCTCACACTGAGGTCTTTCATCCACTTTGAGTTTATCTTTGTGAATGGTGTTAGAGAATGGTCGAGTTTCATTCTTCTGCATGTGGCTGTCCAATTTTCCCAGCACCATTTATTGAAGAGACTGTCTTTTTTCCATTGCATGTTTTTTCCTGCTTTGTCAAAGATTATTTGACCATAGAGTTGAGGGTCCATATCTGGGTTCTCTATTCTGTTCCATTGGTCTGTATGTCTGTTTTTGTGCCAGTACCATGCTGTCTTGGTGATCACAGCTTCGTAATATAGCTTGAAATCGGGCAATGTGATGCTCCCAGCTTTGTTTTTCTTTTTCAACATTTCCTTGGCGATTCGGGGTCTTTTCTGATTCCATACAAATTTTAGGATTGTTTGTTCCAGCACTTTGAAAAATGTCATTGGAATTTTGATCGGGATGGCATTGAAGGTATAGATTGCTCTGGGTAGCCTAGACATTTTAACAATGTTTATTCTTCCGATCCATGAGCATGGAATATTTTTCCATCTTTTTGTGTCTTCTTCAATTTCTTTCATGAGTGTTTTGTAGTTCCTAGAGTATAGATCCTTTACCTCTTTGGTTAGGTTTATTCCGAGGTATCTTATGGTTTTCGGTGCTATTGTAAATGGAATCGTTTCTTTAATTTCTCTTTCAACAGTTGCGTTGTTAGTGTATAAGAAAGCAACTGATTTCTGTGCATTGATTTTGTATCCTGCCACATTACTGAATTGCTGGATGAGTTCTAGTAATTTGGGGGTGGAGTCTTTTGGGTTTTCCACATAAAGTATCATGTCATCTGCGAAAAGAGAGAGTTTGACTTCTTCTTTGCCAACTTGAATACCTTTTATTTCTTTTTGTTGTCTGATTGCTGTTGCTAGGACTTCTAGTACTATGTTGAACAACAGTGGTGAGAGTGGGCACCCTTGACGTGTTCCTGATCTTAAGGGAAAGGCTCTCAGCTTTTCCCCATTGAGGATGATATTCGCTGTGGGTTTTTCATAGATGGATTTTATGAGCTTGAGGAATGTGCCCTCTATCCCTATACTCTGAAGAGTTTTAATCAGGAAAGGATGTTGTATTTTGTCAAATGCTTTTTCTGCATCAATTGAGAGGACCATATGGTTCTTCTCCCTCCTCTTATTAATGTGTTCTATCACATTGATTGATTTGCGAATGTTGAACCACCCTTGCATCCCGGGGATAAATCCCACTTAGTCGTGGTGGATGATCCTTTTAATGTATTGTTGCATCCTATTAGCTAGGATTTTGTTGAGGATTTTGGAATCCATATTCATCAGGGATATCGGTCTGAAATTCTCCTTTTTGATGGGGTCTTTGCCTGGTTTGGGGATTAAGGTAATGCTGGCCTCATAGAATGAGTTTGGAAGTTTTCCTTCTGTTTCTATTTTTTGAAACAGCTTCAGTAGAATAGGTATTATTTCGTCTTTGAATGTTTGGTAGAATTCCCCAGGGAATCCATCAGGCCCTGGACTCTTGTTTTTTGGGAGGTTTTTGATCACTGCTTCAATCTCATTACTAGTTATTGGCCTACTCAGGTTGTCAATTTCTTCCTGTTTCAGTCTTGGCAGCTTATAGGTTTCCAGGAAGGCCTCCATTTCATCCAGATTGCTCAGTTTATTGGCATATAGTTGTTGATAATAATTTCTAACAATTGTTTCTATTTCCTTGGTGTTAGTCGTGATCTCTCCCCTTTCATTCATAATTTTATTAATTTGGGTTCTTTCTCTCTTCTTTTGGATAAGTCTGGCCAGTGGTTTATCAATCTTATTAATTCTTTCAAAGAATCAACTTCTAGTTTCGTTGATCTGGTCTACTGTGTTTCTGGTTTCTAATTCATTGATTTCTGCTCTAATTTTAATTATTTCTCTTCTAATGAGTGGCTTAGGCATCGTTTGTTGCTTTTTCTCTAGTTCTTTAAGGTGTAGAGTTAGTTGGTGAATTTGGGATTTTTCTATTTTTTTGAGTGAGGCTTGGATGGCTATGTATTTCCCCCTTAGGACCGCCTTTGCAGTATCCCATAGGTTTTGGACTGATGTGTTTTCGTTCTCATTGATTTCCATGAATTGTTTAAGTTCTTCTTTGATTTCCTGGTTGACCCAAACATTCTTGAGCAGAGTGGTCTTTAGCTTCCAAGTGTTTGAATTTCTGCCAAATTTTTTCTTGTGATTGAGTTCCAGTTTTAGAGCATTGTGGTCTGAGAATATGCAGGGAATAATCTCAATCTTTTGGTATCGGTTGAGACCTGATTTGTGACCCAGTATATGGTCTATTCTGGAGAAAGTTCCATGTGCGCTCGAGAAGAATGAGTATTCTGTTGTTTTAGGGTGGAATGTTCTGTAAATATCTATGAGGTCCATCTGGTCCAATGTATCATTCAAAGCTCTTGTTTCCTTGTGGATTTTCTGCTTAGATGATCTGTCCATTGCTGAGAGTGGAGTATTGAGGTCTCCTACAATTAACATATTGTTATCAATATGATTCTTTATTTTGGTTAACAGTTGGCTTATGTAGATGGCTGCTCCCATGTTGGGGGCATAGATATTTACAATTGTTAGATCTTCTTGTTGGATAGACCCTTTAAGAATGATAGAGTGTCCTTCTGTGTCTCTAATTACAGACTTTAGTTTACAATCTAATTTGTCTGATATAAGAATTGCTACCCCAGCTTTCTTTTGAGGTCCACTGGCATGGAAGATGGATCTCCATCCCTTCACTTTCAGTCTGGATGTATCTTTAGGTTCAAAATGAGTCTCTTGTAGGCAGCATATGGATGGGTTCTGTCTTTTTATCCAATCTGCAACCCTGTGCCGTTGTATGGGAGCATTTAGGCCATTCACGTTGAGAGTGATTATCGAAGGATATGAATTAATTGTCATCATGTTGCCTGTGAAGACGTTGTTTTTATAGATTGTCCCTGTAAATTTCTGTTGTAGATCACTCTTGGGGTCTTTCTCCTTTTATAGAACCCCCCTTAATATTTCTTGCAGGGCCAGCTTAGTGGTCACATATTCTTTCAACTTCTGCCGGTCGTGGAAGCTCTGCATCTCTCCATCCATTCTAAATGAAAGCCTTGCCGGATAAAGTATTCTTGGCTGCATGTTCTTCTCATTTAGTACCCTGAATATGTCTTGCCAGGCCTTTCTGGCTTGCCGGGTCTCTGTGGATAGGTCTGATGTTATTCTGATGTTCCTCCCTCTGTACGTAAGGAATCTCTTCCTCCTAACTGCCTTTAAGATGGTTTCCTTGGTTCTAAGATTTGCAAGTTCTACTATTACATGCCGGGGTGTTGGCCTGTTTTCCTTGATCTTGGGAGGGGTCCTCTCTGCCTCTAGGACGCGAATGTTTGTTTCATTCCCCAGATTAGGGAAGTTCTCAGCTATGATTTGCTCAAATACATCTTCTAGTCCTCTCTCTCTCTCCACTCCCTCCGGGATTCCAATTATTCTGACATTGGGACGCTTCATGGTGTCACTTATTTTTCTGATTCTATTTCATGGATTCTGAGTTGTTTTTCCCTGGCCTCCTCTTTTCCCTTTTTAGCTATTATATTGTCTTCCAGGTCGCTTATTCGTTTTTCTGCCTCAGTTACCCTAGCTGTTAGATTATCTAGATTGGATTGGATCTCATTGATAGCATTTTTAAGTTCTGCCAATTCAGCTTTCATTTCTGCCCTTAGAGACTCTATGTTGCCATTAATTGATTTCTCCATTCTAGCCATTATCTTCACAATTGCTATCCTGAATTCCATCTCTGACATCTTGGTTATATCTGCATCCATTCGTAAATCTGCAGCATAAGTCATAATCTCTGAGTCTTTTCTGTTTTGGGGGCTCCTCCTCCTAGTCATTCTGTTGATGGGTGTTTGAGGGAATGTATAGAATCCAAATTATTGACCAGAACCCAAGCAAGATGCACCTGTTTTCTTGGGACCTTAGGGTTGCTGGCCTCTTTTTTTCCCAGCCTGTCTTCTGCAGGAGACACCTGCCGTGCTGTTACTCAGGCAACCCTGTTTGGGCGGAGTTGCCCTGCCCCCCTCTGGCGGGGGATGGGCTCAGTGGGAATCAGTTTTTGGGGCTTTTGTTCTCTGGCGGCTTTCCCTGGCGGCTTTCCACGTCTCTTCCACGAGTCAGAGCAGAAGAGACCGTTTCCAACCCTCTGCCTCAGAGCAGAGAGACCGCAATCTGTTCTTCAGTGAGCTCTTCAGGCCACACCGTCTCTGTTTCTGTCCGTGCTGCTATAAACTGCGGCGTCCTGGGTTGTGCACCCCTCCGCAGCGCTCCCAGTCCTGCCTCCAGGTCGGGGCACATCTCTGCCCTTTGTGCTTCTAAAACCGCCAGCTGCCCCCAGTTCGCGCTTGCGACCCCAGCTGCTCTGGGTTTCCGCCCCGGGGGCTGCCCTAGAGTCCTTTCCCCTCTGCTACCTGCGAGTCTGTGCCCGTCCACAGCAAGCGAGGCTGTCGCTCACCGGCGGTGTAGGATCCCCACGGCCAGGCACCCTCCCGCTGCCGTTTATCCTCCGATATCTGCCCGCGGAATCACGGCTCCCTGCTTCGTACCTCAAAACCAACCCCCTGCGATATTCTGTTTGTAGAGATCCAGATCTTCTTACATCTCAGGCTGGTTTCGTGGGTGCTCAGAGTGGTCTGGTAGAGATCCAGCTCAATTCCGGGGACCAGTTGAAATAGGGTCCTCTACTCCTCTGCCATCTTTCCTTCCCCCCTCTCCCCATGTTTTAATAGTAACTGTTGGTCTGACTCTGCATAAGTTACAAAGTGCTTTTTACATCAATCATCAGCACACGCTCAGCCCATCCTCTCAGAGTGCCCCTTCTGGGACTGATAAGTATGAGCACCCCCATTTTATAGCTAAGGAAACTGAGGCTCAGAGAAAGAAGGCGACTTCTCTGGGCTCTCAGAGCCTGTCAGATGCTGATTTAAGACTAAAAACCAGCCTCTGGAACCCCTACCCAACGTTGTCCTCCAGCACTCCAGGACCCAGCATGGGGCCAGTGTGGCTTTAATTCTCAATGCTGTGGCTTGTTTGGATTCTGCCTCGGGAACCTTCCAATTTTATCATGCCTTTTCAGTTGACTGGCTGAGTAATGATATTGTCCAATGTTTGATGTGTTTCCGTATTTATTGAAAAACATTACTGTCTGTTTTCTTCAAGAGTGGCTGAGCATAATTAGGTAGATTATCTTAAAATCCTCGGGGAAAAACAGAATGTTCAAAACCAACAAGGTTATCTTTGCAGAGGGGACTGGGAGAAGTCCTCCTTATGTAGGTGAGGGAAGCACACCTGAGGCAGGCACACAGGCTGGGTGTAGGGGCATCTGCTCTTTTGGTCTCCCTTCACCCCTCCTCCCAGTTCTGGTGATAGCACCTTGGTGTTCCTTTGGGGAGCCAGCTGGGTTTGCCAGATAAGATACAGGACACTCAGTTAAGTTTGAACTTCAGATTAGATATCAACAACAAAATAATTTTTTTTGTATAAGTATATTCCAAGTATTGCACGGGACATACTTATACTATAAATCCATTCACAGCTTATCTGAAATTCACATTTGACTGGGTGTCCTGTGTTTTTATTTGCTACATTTGATAGCCATGACACCTCTTAGCTCAAATGTTGGAGTGAGATGGATCCACCCTACCTGGGCTCCAGGAGTGGGCAGGTGATCTAGACTTGGGCAACCAGTGCATTTTATCCCTCCCACCCACAGAGATTGGTCAGAGCTGGGGATATCAGCTTCAATTTTGGAAATCTGGCTTGCACCACTGAAAAAGAGATTCTTTTTGGCGGGGTTGCTAATCTGTGAAAGGCAGCCCCCGGGGTCCAACAAATGAGAGTCTGGGTAAGAATGAAGATGAGAGAGAGAAAAACAGCCAAGAGAAAGAAGAGATTCAACTTTAAAGACATTCTTGGGTGGCCTGGGACCAGCCTCATTGAATTTCACCTTCGTCTTGGCTCCCTAGTGCTGAAGGAACAGTTGAGCGCTGTTTTGATGATGTTGCAAGCAAGGATAACAGCAACAGTGGGATGGAGTTGAAAGCAAAGCCTTCAGTGGTGACGGTTATGGAAAAGATCAATCCTAATCATGGCGGTGGTGGAAAGAGTGATGGAATGGAATGGCATGCACAGTCAAGGGGAGGATAAGTTCTTGCTGGCGATAGTTCTGTTCAGGGTGCCAATGCGGCTGATAATGAAGGCAAGGATGCCAATGATGATTAAGATGGTATTGGTAAGGAGAAGAAGGTAACAAGGAAAAGAATAATTCTCAACCCTAGTCGATCATCAAGTCCTATCAATTCTACCCTCCTCAATTTTATTTTATTTTTTTTAAAGATTTTGTTTATTTGAGAGAGAGTGAAAGTGAGAGAGATCATAGAGGGAGAGGGAGAAGCAGATTTGCCACTGAGCAGAGAACCCAATGTGGGGCTCGATCCCAGGACCCTGAGATCATGACCTGAGCCAAAGGCAGACGTGTAACCGACTGAGCCACCCAGGTGCCCCCTACCCTCCTCAATTTTAAAAGTTATCTACTCACTTCACTGTCTGTGCACTGCTGTTACCACCCTAGCCCAAGCCACTAGCAGCTCATGCTGTTTCTACTGCTAACTGACCTCCTTGCTGGCCTTCGTGCCTCCCTGTAGTCTATGCTCCATGCTAAAGCCAGTATGGAGAGTGAAATTTTAAAAAATGCAAAAATGTAAAAAAATGTAAAGTTTCACTTCTCTGCTCAAACCCGTTCAGTGGCTTCAACTAGAATCCAAACACTTAACATCACCTCAAGACCAGCACGACCTGGCCCCTACCTGTACCCCAATCTCATTTCCCTCTACTTGCTCCTCTCTCACTACATTCTAGCTTGATTACTCTTCTTTTGTTTTTTCTAGAATGTACCAAACCCTTCATATAAGTCATCCCCTAGGCATGAAATGACTTTTCATCCTTTGTGTCTCAGCATCCATGTCACTTCCTAGATTCCAAATCCAAACAAGCTCCCCCTGTTAACTTTCTCTCATGGCACCCTGTCCTAAAGACACTTTGTTTAATGATTCTCTCACCAATTAATCAATTTTTGAGTCTTGGCACCATATTTCTTTAAGAATGTGTCACAGGAGTGCTGCAGCTCCTAAGGCGAGTCATCTCCAGCATCTAGAATCCTCCTCCATGGACCCCTGTGTGCCATACAAACATGACTGTTTTCTCTCTGGGTCCTGCTTTGAGAAGGCTGAGAAGTCTACACCATGCACTTCTTAATGGCAGGGGCTCTGTTTGGGTTGCTCATGCCTATATTCTCAACACAAGCTCCAGTGTCTGGCACATAGCAGGCACTCAAGAAGTATTTCTGGAAAGAATGAAAGGTTTTATGGTGGTGAAGAAGGTGGTGGAATTGATAAGGATGATGGTGATGATGATGGTAATGGTGAGGGTGGGGGTGATGATGGTGACAATGGTGATGATGGTGGTGGTGACAATGGTGATGATGATGGTGGTGATGATGATGGTAATGGTGAGGGTGGTGGTG